>NW_024704749.1:22694317-22711817 GCF_018977255.1 Callorhinchus milii
CCCCCCACAACCCCCTCCCACCCCACACACAACCCCACAGCCCCCTCCCCCCACAGCCCCCACAACCCCCTCCCCCCCACACACAACCCCCACAGCCCCCTCCCCCCCAACAACCCCCTCCCCCCCACAGAATATACTGTAAAGTGAATTGATTATACTTTGTGGATGAAATGCAGCAGCCAATTGCACACAGCAGCGTCCCCACAAACAGCCGTGGACTGAGTGACCAAATTTTATTTGGGGGATTGTGAGCCAGGACATCAGGAGTGAGAAAAGGTGGCAGGACAGGACAGGACAGGTAGGTAAACCTGTTAAAAAAACATGCGGGATCCTTGGCTTTATAAATAATGGCATAAAATACAAAAATAAGGAGGTTATGATGAACCTTTATAACACACTGGTTAGACCTACTGTGGTCACTTCTGGGCACCAAACTTAGGAAGGATGTCAAGGCATTGGAGAGGGTGCAAAGGAGATTTACCAGAATGGTACCAGGAATGAGGGACTTGAGTTATGTGGAGAGATGAGAGAAGCAAGAATTGTTCTCCTTGGAGCAGAGAAGATTAAGGGGATGTTTAATAGAGGTGTTCAAAATTATGAGGGGATTCGATAGAGTGAACAGGGAGAAACTGTCTCCACTGGCGAGTGGGTCGGTAACCAGAGGACACAGATTTAAGATAGTTGTCAAAAGAAACAGAGGGGAGATAAGGAATGGTTCAGGGATTATTTTGCTGTCGCAAAGTGGTTAGAGCACTTCTCTCGCAAACAAGCGGACCTGGGTTTCATTCTTTTTTTCACACAGCGAGTTGTTGGGATCTGGAATGCATTGCCTGAAAGGGTGGTGGAAGCAGATTCGATAACAACTTTCAAAAGAGAAGTGGATAGATATTTGGAGAGGACAAATTTGCAGGGCTCTGGGGAGAGTGCGGGGGAGTGGGATTAATTTAGATAGCTGTTTCAATGAGGTGGCACAGTCACGGTTAGTCGAATTGCCTCCTTCTGTGCTGTATAATTCTATGATTCTATAAACATTTCACCCAGCCCAGGAATCGAACCCAGGTCCTCTCGATTGCGAGAGAAGTGCTCTAACTAATTTGCTACAGGAAAATAATCCGTGAACTATTCATATTGGCCCCTTCATTCTGCACAGGGCTTGTGCTGGGTTGTGGATCCCCGATGTGATCACTTGTACGTGCAGTGTGGTACAGCTGCCAAACCCAGGAGGCTGGGCTCCCTCTCTCAAGAGGACATTCTGTAAAGCTTCATATATATATATGCACACACACGCTCAATGTGGAGCTAGTCATCTCCTTTGGTGGCAACTTCCTTTTTAAATAGAATTTGCTTCATATTTAATATGTTTAGGGATTTAATTTCCTCTTTGATCGTGCTTTCGGCCACCCTCCGACCTCCCCCCCCTCCCACTCACCCTCCACTTCTTCTTGTTATCAAATGCGAGCATTATATATCTTTTTTGTTATTGTCATGAACTTGGGCAAGTTTCCTTACTCCACACGCCTGATAATAATCCCTCGAAAAACAATATTAAATAGGTCATTTTCAATCCACGACTGTTTGTGAGACACTGCTGTGCGCAATTGGATGCCGCATTTCGCCCACAAATATTTACAATCTATTCTGTGAAACGCTTTGAGAATTCTAGAAGATGTGAAAATCGCTATATCAAATGCAAGGATTATTATTATTATTATTCTGTGAAGCGCTTTGAGACGTCTCAAATACATGATAAGGCGCTATGTCAAATGCAAGGATTATTATTATATAACATATAGTCCAAGAACTATTTTCTCCGCCAGTTTTGAATGTTTGAAGGAACTTTCTTAGTCAAAACACAAGGTTGGAAATTACCGCTGGTCGATTGAGTTATTATATTATTTTATATTATTATTACATTGTTATTATAATTGGAGTTGAGATACAGATCAGCCATGATCTAATTATAGAATGGTGGAACAGGCTCAGGGGGCTGAATGGCCCCCTCCTGTTCCTATGGGTTACTAATCTTGCCAATCTAGGAAATGAGTTTCCTCGCTTGCTTATGATGAGCACTTCACTAATATAATAAGCACTCTATAGCCAAGGTCAGAGAAGATATCAGTTGCCATCTCAGACATTGGGACATTACAGCCACCAATACCAAATGCAGGTATTATCTTGTCTGAAGTCAAAAATAGACTAAATTAAAAAAAAACACAAAACAATATACAGTAGTAACAGTAAATAATCCTACACAGCTCGATCTCTCGTGTTCTCTTGGTTGAATTGCTCGGCAAATAGCTATCTGATTCCCTCCCGAGTAATGCTGATACAAGTGAGATTGGTAACTTAAGCAGAATACACATCACTGGGTCTTTTTATAAAGAAACTCTATCGGAGAGAGAGAGAGCACACTTGTGTGCTGAATCCTGTTCTCATGGTTATTTCGGGCTGTGTGGAGGGTTGTAGGGAATTGGGTGTTTGAGAGAGAGAGAGAGAGACTGATATCTCATGATGTTTTGACAATACAATGACAGCGCTATGTTCTCCCATCGAGTCACAATGTTTGGCAAACACATCAGGGACGAAGTTTGGTCAACAATATTTTCAGAGCAAGAGTCTCCCCTGTTTAAAAGTAACCAGCTGGCGTCCAACCAGCTAAAACCGCACAGCTTGACCTCACGGGCTTTGGCTTGCCAGGCAGCGCTCTCAATGCACATCTATGTTGCTTGTCTAGCTAGGACCGCCCCTGTGCACCATAGGGTCCTGTCTAGCTCGGACCCTATGGTGGTCCTAGCTAGACAAGCAGCATTTAACCTGGGGTGGCCCATTTATGTCTCGATAATAATAATAATTATAATAATCCTTGCACTTGATATAGCGCCTTATCATGTCTTCTAGACATCTCGAAAGCGATGGCCATAACTGCCCACAGTGCTGTATCTGCGTCCCAACCTGATTGCTGTGCAGATTGAGCATCAATCACCACTGGGGAATCTGAACACAATGGATTTGGCAATGTAGCCCAACATCCTGTTTGCCTTGTTTATTGCTGCTGCACACTATTTCGACAAGGTGAACGCTGAGCCAACTAACCCCCACTACCCCCCTCCACACCCAGCTTGCAGTAGTCTCGTGCTCGGAACCCCTCCAACCGCCCCCCCATCCCCCCATCACTCCCACCTCAGCCGAGCGCAGAGGCCAGCTCCACGTCTCCCATTTGGAGCTTCAGCATCTTTTGGGACTGTTTGTGTGTAAGTTCTCATTGAAGAAAAAAAGTACTTCTGAGGTCTCTTATCCCATCCCATTCCCCCCCGCCCTGTGGAGTAAATAAGATTACTCCCATCAACATCCTGGGAGGGAGGGAGGGAGGGAGGGAGGGAGTGAATGAATGAGTGAGGGAGGCAGTGTTTGAGTGAGGTGGTCAGTCAGTCAGTGAGCAAGTGAGGGAGTGAAGGACTGAGGGAAATAGTGAGTGAGTGAGTGAGTGAGTGAGTGAGTGAGTGAGGGAGGGAGGGAGTGAGTGAGTGAGTGAGTGAGTGAGTGAGTGAGTGAGTGAGTGAAGGGAGGGGAGGCAGGGATGGAGGAGACTCCATGTAGAGTGGAGAAATACAAATAAAAGAAGAAGAATTCAAATCAGAGGAAGCGTCTCGTGGTGAAATCTTATATATCCGACAATATCTCGCTCTGAGTCCCTCTGCATGAGAGGACCCAGTTGATTGAACATCAGTGACTGACAATTTGATGAAACGGAAAGCAGCATGTTCTCAGGCCTGAAATTGACTACACACACCGTTCTGTGGCGTTCACAAAAGGCTTACAATCCCAGACACCACTGGAACTGAACTCACTGTCTTTCTTTCTCCTTCATGTTCAGCCTCAGAGTCTGAACCGCAAACTCTGCCAAAAACATTGTACACCACGCTATTGGAAAAGAGCTGGGAGTTTTTCTTTCTCCAGGTGTCTTGGGTGACAATTTCCGTCCCCCCACCCACCACCTTCCCTCCTTTCTTCCCGGGATAAAATCGATCATTCACTTCATGGCTGTTTGCGGGATGTTGCTGTGCGCAAATTAGCTGCATGTTCGCTTACAAAAATTCACCACACTTTACAGTATATCCTGCAAAGCGATTTAAGATGTTCTCCCGCCATGTAAAAGGTGCTGTATTAAGTGTATGTTTTTTTCTATTTAAATTTAACCTAAATCCAGGAGTAACGAGCAAACCTATTGCCTGAGTGAGAGTGTGTGTAATCCCCCCTCTCCCAACCAGCACTCTCTGCTTCTCTGATTATTATCGTGCTTCCCTAGGATAATAATAATAATGATAATAATCCTTGCATTTGAAATAGCGCCTTTTCACGTCTTCGAGATGTCTCAAAGCACTTTACAGGATAGACTGTAAAGTGAATTGACTGTACATTTTATGGGCGAAAAGTGGCAGCCAATTGCACACAGCAGTGTCCCACAAACAGTCATGGATTGAGTGATCAAATTTCTTTTTAAGCGATCCGCCAATCGACGAACAACCAGGTTCCTTCTTACTGCTAGGTAAACTGAGGCATGTGGAGTAAGGAAACTTGCCTAAAGTTTTGCCCTGACCGGGAATCAAACCCAGGTCCTCTGGCTTGCGAGGTGAGTGCTCTAACCACTAAGCTATTGAGACGTGATAAAGCCCGATATCAATCGCAAGGATTATCTTTATTATTATTACGCTGCAGGACTCCACGATATGGAACGAGCTGCAACACAGCTCAGCCACTGCCAACAGCCAGTAAAGAGAGATCCCCTCCCTCATGGCTAATCTTAATAATCAGGAGCAAAGCTGCGCTTAATAACCATGTACAGATCGGATTCCTTAAGTACCTGTAATTGGTTACAAAGCGAGTTGCTGGAACCATTGCCACTGTTCAGAAGTCATTCACTGTCACTTCAGGGAGCTGTTGTTTGCAGGCTCCCCCACCCCCAACCCCCACACCCAGGCACTGGGGGAAACATTGTCAACGCAAGAGGCGATTGATTCCAACCCATTTCAATTGGTTTGCTGAATTTGCCGAAACCTATTCCAAAATCCTGGAATATCATTTCTCACGAGCCAGCTCTATTTGACGGTGAGAAGGGCAATTTGCGGTTCGCTGTTTCTTTGGACAATTCGAGGAATTGTGTTAACGGGATCGGGCAGAGCAGCCCTCCGATCCCGCCTCACTCGCTCTGACCTGATGCACATCCGGAGCGGAGCTTAGTGTGTGGATCAACCGGAATTCTAACCAAATTCCTTACTGAACCAAACAAAAACCTTTAAGAAATACTGCACAGTTACTTATACATCTCACTGACCCGGACAGACGACAAGAAGTTATCGCTGTAGATTGGGACCGAGTTTGCGGTGTTTTCTTGAAGAGACACAAGAGAATTCAAAGCAGGGAGGGAGATGGTGACAAGTTGGGGGTGGGCAAGGAGCGATAGGGATGACAACAACAACAACCACTTGCATTCATATAGCGCCCTTCATGCTGGGTAGCATCCCAGAGGGAGAGAGGGGGAAGGAGGGAAGGACAGAGGGGTGACTGAAGGTGCAGTCAAAGAGCATCATTTTTAAGATGAGGTTTGAAGGTAGAGAGGGAGGGAGGGGGATGGAGGAAGAGAGGGATGCATGGAGAGGGGGATGGAGGGAAAAAGGGAGAGGGAGGGAGTACCAGAGCGTGGGGGCAAATTGATTGAGGGCTTTATTAAGGAACCCGTCTGTTGGAGATGGTGGTTAAGAATTGAAACAACAACAAATGGCATTTGTATAGCAGCTTCCACATCGGGAGGACAGCCCCAGTGTGTGTGTGTGTGTGATTAGAACAATTCAGCGGCCAGCGAGGTCATTAAAGCCCGTCGTCTTTGGCCAAGTCTCTTGTCAACACAGAGCAGAGCAGAGTCGGCCGGTCGACCTCTTTACCTGATGAATATTAAGCTGAACTGAACACGCTCACACGGCGCTGGCTGGCGACACAGGCTCCACATGGAAACCGAGACCCAAAGAAATCTGATTTAGTGTTGAATCTTTGTGATGTTTTAGCCACGATAAAGAACAAACCCCACCTACCTCACCTCTCCCTTACCACCAGCCCATCCCACCCACTCACTCACTGACTTCCCAACCAAACAACCTGTGAAATGAACGACTGAATGAAGAGTTAATGCACTTGAATTCAGGCAATGCAGCTGCCAAGCGAAAATCACTGCCCTTGTGTGCTTGTTTGCCAGTTGTGTCTGCGGATTGCAGTCAATGCCACCATCTGCTATGCCACGTGGACATCATAATCTTTCCTTAATTACATTAGCAGTGTAATCAGTTACTGTGTTACAAGGCTGGGGATGAGCTCTTAAATCTTGGTGCAAATCATAAATAATTGTACTAAGTATCTCTCGCCAGATGTGAGTGCCAACTCCACGAGCATTAGATGAATAGTAACCTTAGAACAGGGTTCAGTATCAGTGAAACCTACTGTTTCATATCAAACACCGTTTGTTTGCGGATTTCCATCAACCAAAATAAACACTTTGTCAAAGTGTGATAGCAAACAACAGCACAACCCAACTACGTTTCATATATTACTTCCTCACACACTATCACTCACAAACACATGCACACTGTCTCTCTCACACATATACACTCTCTCTCTCTCTCTCTCCCTCACATACTCTCTCCTTTTCCCCTCCCTCTCTCTCACACACTCACTTTCTCTCTCACTCACTCACAAACATATGCACACACTCTCACTCACACCCACTCTCTCTCTCACCCACTCCCTCCCTGTCACACACTCATTTCCTCTCTCACTCTTTTCATTTCTCTTTCTCATACGTTCTGTCACTCCCTTTCTCTCCCTCTCGTGCACACACACACAAATGAATCTCTCACCCACTCATTTTCTCTCTCAACCTTTCCATCTCTCTTTCTCACACACTCTGTTTCTCTCTCTCTCGCTCACACACACACAAAATTATCTTCTTTTAAACCCAGTGGTTAATTCACTCTATTGTTGGGGGAATTGCAGAAAGGCGGTGATAGATTGCTGAGGTGGGGATGGGTTCTTGCAACTATTTGGATGTTGGGAATAAATAAATAGGGGCCGTGGTATTCATCACATTCAAATGAGGCAGTAAAACAAATGGCTGGAGTGTGGCTGGCATCGCGCTGAGGGTGAGGAGAAGCAAGGTCCATCAGGAACAGTTACACACCGCACAGTCCAGCCACGGGCACAATGGTAACGCAGTGTGTAAGGCGGTCAGGGTCCCTCTCGCTCGCTATTCTTAATAATAATAATAATAATCCTTGCGTGTGATAAAGCGCATTATCACGCCATTGAGTTTCCCCAAAGCAATATATATTGTAAAGTGGCGTGACTGTATTTTGTGGTCAAAATGCGGCAGCCAATTGCGCACGGCAGCGTCCCCACAAACAGTCGTGGATTGAGTGACCAATTTATTATTATTATTCTACGTGGAGGGATTATTAACGGCGGAAAGCGATTCGCGATTTGCGAAAATAACTAACAACCGGGTTCCTACACACTGCTAGATAAGCAGAGGCATGTGTGCGGAGTAAGGAAACTTTCATCCTGCCCAGGAATCAAACCTGGCTTGTGAGGCGAGCGCTTTAACCACTGTGCTCCAGGACTCCGTTCTCCCAGTAGCTTCGGATTGAATGATTTATGATAATGAAGAGGTGATTCATAATGAAGAGTGTCATCAATAAACTTCAACTTTGCAATTCGCCCTAAACACTCAAACACACTCACGCACACACACACTCACACTTTCTATTAGTTCCGGTTTGACTCGAGCCACGGAAAGATTCAGGTGCAGCTTAAAAAAAATGTCGGCTCGTTTATCAAAATTTTTTCCTTTTACACTTTTGTGCAGCGCAGGTATTTAAGGAAGATAAATGATGCAAGATGTTGTCTTCTTTTCAGCCTCTTTACGCTCCAGTAAATGTGTCCGACGCCAGAATTATTTAGCCAGTTTATTATTTCCTAGTAACTGTTTGTCAGATCAGCGTGGTGCGCAGTATGTTCCAGTTGTTTTGCTGCCACTCATGGAAGATCCCACTGACTAAATAAACCCAGAACATTTACTGCTGCTTCCCCTCAGCTCCAAGCAAGTACAGTACCACACCGCTTAACTCCTTCACAGTAACAACCCCTTGATTGGAACAATTACATTGATGGCAATTAGGAATCATCCCTTTGCCATTTGATACAGTGCCTTTCATGTCTAAGAGAAGGTCTCAGAGCGCTTCACAGGATGTTACTGTAAAGGGTAGTGACTGTGTGTTTTTTAAGCAAAAGCAGCAATACTTGGTCACTTAATCCACGACTGTTTGTGGGACACAGCTTTACGCAATTGGCTGCTGCGTTTCACACACAAAATATACAGTCACTCCACTTTATAATAAATTCTGTGAAGCACTTTGAGACGTCTCCAGCACGTGATAAAGATTATTATTTTATAATTTGTGCACAGCGACGTTCCTGCAAACAGCCATGAATGAAGTGAATGACCAATTTTATATTTGAATGTAGGATTAAATGAAAAACGCAATACTGAGATTATTATTATTCACATATAAATCATTTTAAGCATTTGATTTTCTTTTCGTTGTCATAACTGAGTACTTTAAAACTATCAACAGAAAGAGAAGCAAGCTGAGAATTTATTTGAACTCACACTTGCAATCCATTTTTGCATCGAACAGTTAACTCATCAGATACAATAGCCGTAACAGCACAGAATAAATTAATTTCATCTGAGCTAAAGAGTTCGACATTTTTTTTGTGTGAAAAAAATTAACACACGGCTTATTAAAAAGCGAACCGCGGCGATTTACATTTTGAAAAGGCTGCCATATATTAAAAGGCTTCCCTTTGCTGAGTGCCATTGATTTTTCTTTTCGTTACCTTTGATATACAATGTAGATTGCCAGCGAGAGAAAAAATGAACACAGTCTTTTATAAAAGATTGCGAGCAATTAAAAGTGAGTATAAAAAAAACCTGAGTCCAATATCCAGCCAGTCTCTCCTCTGGGTGAAAAAAATATATTGTTACTCAATAAAAATTGATTTTGTTTTAGATCACAAATGCAATTTGCTTTTTGCTAAAAGCCAAATGTTAAATGGGGAAACTGATTCTCAATGGAAATGTGCCCTATGTTGGAATAAAGGGAATGAATGCATCAATATTCCAAGGTGCTACCTTTGTGATTATAAGCTAACCTTGTCACTCTGAATTTACTGCTAACAATAATAATCCTTGCAATTGATACAGCGCCTTATCACGCCGTTCAGACATCTCAAAGTGCTTCACAGAATATATTGTAAAGTGGAGTGACTGTATATTTTTGTGGGGGAAATGAGGCAGCCAATTGCACACAGGGGTGTTCCCGCAAACAGTCGTGGGTTGAGTGACCACATTTTTTTCAAGGAATTATTATCCTCGGAAAGCGATCTGCCAATTGACTAACACGTTACTGCTAGGTAAACAGAAACGTGTCGAGTAAGGAAACTCGCCTAAGGTTTTGTCCCGTGGGGTAATCGAACTCGGGTCGTGTCGCTTGCGAGGCGAGGACGCTAACCACTACACTACAGGGACTCCACAAATGCGACTTGGACAGGTTGCTAAAACTCTTTGAACACAGGCACTTTCTCTGTTGTTTAACTGTAATGGAAGGTCTTTACCAAAACCATCAGCTGAAAAATGAAGTCACATCTTGAATTTATGATGTGGAACTGAATTATCTCCACACCTGCATTTAAACAGATGAAATATAGGCTGGAACCCGCAGGCAGGTTTATCATGAGTGATTGCAAATCTTTTAGCTAATTGATGCTACATTGAACTACCACGTAACAAAGTGTAAAATTATTGTATTTTGTCTTAATATTACATGACACAGTTTTGGAAACATTGATTTTCCAATGATTCATATTTGTCCCAAAATTGGAAAGAATAGCACCTCAGTAAATACTGTGAGATTAGCCGGGAGAGAGGAAAGGGATAAAGGTATGAGGAGGAATTATGGAACGGTACAGGACAGGAGTTGGTTTTGCTCAGCCGTGTGTCTGACACACGCGGAAACCCATCACCATCGCTCAAGAGTCTCCAAACCCAACTGAGAATTCCCTACATCCCACCTACACCTGGAAATCCCAGAGATAGATGGTTGGAATGGAATGCATTCTCTCTCTCTTTCTCTCACTCTCTCTCTCTCTCGCTGGAGGAACTCATCCTAATTCTTATCTAATTCCTGGAAAGTATTAGGGGCAGATTGGCAAGAGCCAAGGCTTGGGGATCCCAGAGTGTGCATTGGGGTAACTGCTGGAGTCTGACCAGGACAAGAGCAAGGTATAGGGATTGGGAGTCAGAGGAGTCAGAGTGGGAGTCTTGCTCGACGGTATCCTGACTGAGAGGCGACAGACTTATCAACCTCTAAATAAAATTGACTTTCACTTCATGCCTTTGCTCTGAACAGCCATTGCTCTTTACAATAAGTCCTGTGAAGCGCTTTGAGACATAAAAGACTTTGCTGCTAGGTAAACAGAGGCATGTAGCGTAAGGAAACTTGCCTAAGGTTTCGCCCTGTCCCGCCCAGGAATCGAACTCCGGTCCTCTCGTTTGCAAGGCGAGTGCTGTAACCATTACATTACAGGACTCCAGATACCGTTCCTTACTCATCCACCAAAGTGCACAAAAAAATCCACTTTATTCCATAGAGTTGCCTAACGTGCATTAAAGAGCTTTAATTGTTAATTAAATTAATTAATTGTCGATTGATGGATCGCTTTCCGGGGTAATAATCCCTTCAAAATAAATAAATAAAAATAATAAAAAATTGGTCATTTAATCCGCAGCTGTTTGTGGGGGGGACGCTGCTGTGCGCAATTGGCTGCTGTGTTTCACCCACAAAATACACAGTCAATTCACTTTACAGTATATCCTGGGAAGCGCTTTGAGGCGTTGCAATGAAATGATAAAGCGCTGTATCAAATGCAAAGATTATTTTTATTATTAGCATTATTATTATTATTATAATAAGAGCAATAAACAGGAGGATGGGAAAGGATGGAGTCTTGGTGGAGGAGGAGAGGGAGAGAAAGGCAGGAGATGGGGTGGGTGGGAGTCCGTGTATGTGTGTGTGTGTGGGGGGGGGGGGGGGAGTCTGTGTGAGTGTGTGTGTGAGTGAGTGTGTGTGGGGGGTGGTGTTTGTGTGTATGAGTGCATGAGTATGTGTGGGGGGGAGTCTGTGTGAGTGTGTGGGGGGGGGGTGGTATCTGTGTGTGTGTGTGAGTGTATGTGTGTGGGGGGGGAGAAATTTGTACGTGTGGTGGAGAGTCTGTGTACGAGTGTGTGTATGTGTGTGTGGTGGGGGTCTGTGTACCAGTGTGTGTGCGTGCGGGGTGGGGAGTCTGTGTACCAGTGTGTGTGTGCGGGGTGGGGAGTCTGTGTACCAGTGTGTGTGTGCGGGGTGGGGTGGGGTGTGGGAGCTGATTTGTCCGGAACAGACCGCGGATGCTTTGCTCTGTTATGGCTGGAAACAAATGGCTGGTTGTATGTAATGTCTACCTAGCGGTGAATTGCAGCACAAGGGCTCAATCATCCCGCTGTTTAATTATTCTGCAGCCGGCGAGCAAGCAAATGCTCCGAGAGGCGCTGTGCTGACAATTACAATAATCACTCATTGCTCTCATGCTCCACAACAGCTACTGCCGCTGACCAGCTCCGATTTACAGACAAGAGAGAGGGGTTTTTCTCTCTCTCTCGCTGCTGAAATATTAGTTTAATAAAGAGATTAGGAATACGAGACGTTGTTATTTATTATTAATTTTTTTTTTGGGGGGGGTGGGGGGTTTGATTTAGAGCAAGTCGCTCCTGTTGGAAGCGAGGCAAGGAGAGGAGAGGGGAGGGGAGGGGAGGGAGGAAGGGAGGGGAGGGAGTGAGAGGCACAGGCAGTAAGTTACGCAGTGATATTCCCCCCACCCCCCGCCCCCCCCAACCCCCGCCATCTCTCTCTCTCTCTTTATACTGTGGCTGGTTTTAACATGGATCATGTTAATGTCCACATAAATAACCCACATGCGAGAGAGAGGGAGGGGGAGGTGGGGGCATCTTAAATTATAAATAAGACGGGGTTTTGCGGCTGAGGATTTCAAAGGAAAATGTAAACGTCTTTATAATAATAATAATGATAATAGTAATAATGATAATCCTTACGTTTGATATCGCGAGCAGAGTGACAGACCCTGAACACAAACACTGAACCGTCGCCTTTGCCGACACACCACACAGTTACTACACTTCACAGTAAATCACCTGAAGCTCTTTGAGACGTCCTCCCGATGCTGCGATACAAGGCGCAGCGTCAAATGTGAGGATTATTATGATCCTTATTATTAATTATTATTGTCGCTAAATGCGGTTTTTCGAGGTGCAAACTTTTTAACCCTTACAGTGTCAGAACTCGTCTCTCTCTCTCTCTCTCTGCTGCTTAGCCAGTTAAGTTCAACAACAACAACAACTTACATTTGCACAGCACCTCTCACGTCGGGAGGACGTCCCAAGTTCACCTCTCACACGCCACGTTAAGGTGACAACTAACCCAACTAACGGTGTGGTAACGGGAAGCACTTGACAGAAGGAATAAAGGAAGGAAGACAAGACATCAGCAGAGATTTCCTCTGGATATATTGCATTTATAGAGCGCTCCGAGACGGCGTCCAGGGTGAAGGGCACTGTACAAACGCACGTTGTTGTTGTCGTCGTCGTTGTATATCTCTCAGCACCGTTGCCCCTAGCCCAGAAATTCATTTTTCAAACGAAAAAAAAAAATCCTATTTTATTTCCCCACCGGGGGAATGCGTTTACTGCAACACACGTTTAAAACAATAATAAAAAATCCTACTTGGCTCCTTCAGCATCGCAAATTGTTGCTGCTAAATACAGACGAATGGGGTTATTTATTTATTTAATATTGTGAGACGGGGACAGTTTGATTTAGCTGCTCAGGAGATAGGCTACAGCCAGGGACCTGACGGCAAGTTATAAACAGAATAAATACATGAGAAAGTTGAAACGACACCACAGACCGAGGAATGATGACAACAGTTAAAGCAAAGAGAGAGAGAGCGAGAGAGCGAGAGAGAGAGAGAGAGAGAGAGAGCAGCCCATTAAAATGATTACGAGGACGCCCAAGTCTTGCGAATTGTTTTATTTTTATTTCGTTTTTTTTCAACAAAACAAAACTCGTTAAAAATCCTCTTTAAATTCCGGTTAACAAACCGAGGGGGTTTCGGCGTCGGAACCCCGAAGCCCGGGACTGTTACCCGAGGGAACGACGCCACCGGTCGCTCATCACAATTAACGGTGTGTGCAGCCGGTCACATCCTGGAGCATAAACGCAGTCACAGCAACAACACCAACAACAACACCACCACCACCACCAACACCACCAACAACAACACCAACAGCAATAACAATAACAACAACACCACCACCACCAATAACACCAACAACAACAACGTCTCAACAGTATGATAAGGTGCTGTGTCAAATACAAGGATTATTATGATTATTTTTATTTTTATTATTATTATTATTATTCAAAGCGCTGAAACCCTCCCTTTCCTACCTTCAGTTCTCAGGAAAGTCAATCCAACTTGCAGGCCACCACCAGCAGCCCTGTGCCCCAGGGCACGAGGGCAGAGGGTCTGTGATGGGCAGAGCAAGGCTGGCACAGGCACCAGGAAGTATTTCTTCACGCAAAGCCTAAAACAACAGCTGGATTAGCCTCGCCACCAAGTGCAATTGAGGTCAGGACAACTTATTTGGTCACCAAATAGCCGAGCGACTGTGAGCGAATAGCTTTAACTAGCGGCTAATTTCACCGTCACGGCCCCCACCCCCACCACCTCCCCCAGCAGTCTCCACGGAGATGGTGCAGGCAGTCACGGCTTGATTGAGATCATTGTCAGGCGGTGGCCAGCTGTGAGGGAATCAGCACGTCAAAGCAGATGTGAAGCTTTCACTTCCACCCGTCACCTCTCCTTCCATTAAGAAGAATTCCAGGCTGTGGTGACTGGGTCGGGGAGGAGGAGAGCGTTTCCAGGCTGTTATTGATGTTGTTTGGCAGGTGGCCCGAGACTGGAGAGACAGCTAATAGCAAGCACCAGCCCCGAAATCAATTCAATGAGAATCCTCCACATCTACGTAGACTTTCTCTCTGCGCTGTACACAGCGGCAAAGGCAAAAGCTGTCACCGCCTGACATCGAGCCTGACTGCGGTTACTCTTACAACTACAATACGTGGCCTGTAGCCAGGGCCGGGGACGAGCCACGAAAATACACCTCTCCCCGATTCTCCTGGCTATTTCTGGTTGCCAGAACCTACAGAATTTGCCTTGCCCCATAATGTCAACCAGCTGTGGGGAGGGGAGGGAGGTGGGGGAGGTTGGGGTAGGGGGGGGCAATGGGAGTTGTGGGTCAGGTGCTTAATTGGAAGTATTCATTTCCAGGACAAATGACGTTCCAGAAACCAGGGCCATTTGAGCCACTTCTTCAGAAGGCCCTTTGTTGGATTCCATGGTCGTGTGTTTGCCAGTACTGCTTCCGGAGAAGCTTTCCTCTCGCCATAGATGCTGCCTGACCTTCCCAGCGAGTGAGTGTTCCCAGCGACTTCTGTGTTTATTCCAGATTTCCAGCATCTGCGGTATTTTGCCTCAATGTAATGATGATCTAATGATGATTTGCCTCAATGTAATGACAATTGCAAACATTATCTTATTAAAGAATCCCAATAGAGTTTCCATTGAGCTGGGAGGAACCCTGCTCTGCAGATAGGGGGCGCTGGAGATCAGCGAGATGTGCTCACTGTCACAGGTGGGTGTTTGTGTGACCAGGATCGCTTATCATAGAAACTGGGCAAGAAATACTGCAAATTAGACTCCAATGGCGCACAGCAGCATCCCACAAACAGTCGTGAATTGAGTGACCAAATTATTATTATTTATTTAAGGGATTATTACCCCCAGAAAAGTGATCCGCCAATCGACCAACAACTGGGTTTCTACTTACCGTTTGGTAATCAGAGGGGTGTGGAGTAAGGAAACTTGCTTAACATCGAATCGAACCCAGGTCCCCTCGCTTGCGAGTTGAGAGCTCTGAACACTAAGCTACAGGACTCCACAATGGTAGATGGACCTCGGTCTTTTTTCGTCTACAAATTCCTATGTCCCTAACTTTCCCTCCCAACACCACCACCCGTCCCCCACCCCCAACCAGCACTGGTGCACAGACAGAACTGTTGTGCATGTTGGGATGTCCCGATGTGAAAGGTGCTGTTAAGTGCAAACTGTGTGTTTCCAGCGAAACAGTATCAACAGGAGTTATTTTTGCAAGTGAGAGCAGCTTTGCCTGTCTGCATCACCTTTGGCAGACGACATACATATATTTGTCACATCATTATGGGGAACACAAATGAAGGAGAGCAAAGATCAGAACCTGGTAGAATGTCAACAGCTCGGGGAAGCTCGCAGGTTTGGTAAAAACCGAGCTTCGGAATCGATTTAATTAGATTTAAGTCAGAATGTGACAGTCTTTAAAGTTCACGGCAAAGAATGTCATTACTTGCAGCCGCCTGGAAGTAGAGAAACTCAACAGTGAAGAGAAACAGGGAAGGGATTTCCCCCTGAGGATGTCTTGGCCAGATCACGAGGGAGAGAGAGCGAGAGAAGGAGGTTCAGACCAAGGAGATCTTTCAACCTATTTGATCTCATCGCTCCAGAATGGGCACAGGGCAAGGCAGTGGCTCTGAGAACTGGGGCAGACTCAATGGGCCAAATGGCCTCCTTCTGCGCTTGTAAGTGACTCCATGGATTCTCCCACCCTAAGGACAATCTGTTCACCGAGCAATAAGCAGGAACCTGGTTAGATGTTAGTCATAATTCCTGGTGTCTATCGTAATCACACACACACACACACACGGACACACACACTCACACTCTCACACTCGCACACATACACACAGACCCTGTCCTCCTGTTAGTTCCCTTTCTGAAGGGATTTTTTACAAAAATTTGAAGCAGCGTTCCAGAGAAATGCTTTGTGTGTTGTTTTTTCCGTTACTATTACTACACTTCCCAATACCTGGAGTCCAGCAGCATATTGGTTAGAGCACTCGCCTCGCGAGTGAGAGTTTCACTTTACAGCATGTTCCGTGAAGCGTTTTGAGACGTGATAAGGCACCAGATCAAATACAAGGAATATTATTATTATTATTATTATATTGGCATTCAACTCTGCGATACGGGTTATTGGCCGCTGTGCGCACAGTGAGTGTCAGTCAGTTGTAATAAATACATCAATAAGCGAAGAACTCCTGACCGGTTTCGTCAGTTAACAGGTCAAACACGTGTGGTGTGTGTGTGGGCACTCAGTGAGCGCTCACTGAGCTCCGCTCCTCTTTACGCTGTTTTGCTATGTTAATTTGCGTTGCGTTGTGGCTGGCAGTGTGTGGAGTCTGGCTGCTCCTCGCCAGAGACCTGAGCTGCCATTACCTCTCTCCAGAGAGGCCTGACTGCCTGGCGTCTGAGCGATTGATTACTCGCTGTAGGAGCCATAGATGGAACCCAGTCCGGCAGTGAATCAGAGCCTGAGCACTGTCGTTCCTTTTTGTACCCGTTCAAATTTATCACTGGCCCCTGCATGGAAATAGAAGCTCACTATTTCTATAAATATGCCGTCAGTGGAGGCAGGAGGCAGGAGGTGGGCTGCTTAGTCTCCGTACAGAAGCCGAGGAGAGATTTCAATGAGTTTCTTGTCTCCTGACTCGCACACTGATTCATTCTGTGACTCATGACAGAAATAACTCAGCCTAACGTCAGCCTGACTCAGTCGCTCGCGCTCTTGCCTCTCGGTCAGTGGGTTGTGGGTTCAAGTCCCCACTTTCGCCCCCCCGCCCCCTCCCCACATCCCCTATCAGGGACTTTGAGCTCACGGTCCAGGCTGATGCTCCAATGCAGCGCTGGGGGGAAGCACAGAATTGCTGGAGGCTGGAGTGAGCCATTAATCTAAGGTCCCGTCTGCCTGATCAGGTGGATGTTAAAGATCCCGTGTCGCTACTCAAAAAGAGAAGGGAGTTTCTCTCTCGCGGTATCCTGGCTGACAATTCCGCCACCCCCCCTCCCCACCCCCCCCACCCCCACGGCTGATTGCGTCACATTGCGTCTGCATTCAACCACAAAAACACACAGTCACTCCACTTTACAGTAAATCATGCAAAGCCCCTTTGAGATGTTTTCCTCGCTGTGGTAGAGTAAGTGGTGTATCAAATGCTCGAGCTGTTCTATCGTGGGTTCACACTCCACGTCAGGAATGGTGTGGAGCTCCCACACTAAGCTGCCACTACAGTACTTGGGGGGGGTGGGGGGGAGTATATGGGGGCTGGGAGTTGGGGGGTAGTAGGGA
>NW_024704749.1:22716817-22764317 GCF_018977255.1 Callorhinchus milii
TTTCCCCGTTGTCCTTTCTGCAAACCGGTGTTTCCCAGTGAATTATTCAGCTGATTCTCATCCTGTAACAGCAACAAAACTGGGCCAAGCAACCGTCCGTGTGACAACCCCGATCTCACTCAACGGCAGAGAGGCTGATAGGGAAAGGGCTTCGCTGGGCGCTCCCTGGTTTAGTATGAATAATACAGAGGAGAGGAGCGGAGCGGAGCGGAGCAGAGCCGGGACAGCGTCTGAGTGCAATAGCTCAGTAGAGGTTTCTGGTCACAAGAGGGTGGCATTGGCACAGTCTGAGACCTTGACAGCTCCTCTCACTGCTCTCAACACCTGATATCTCAGGCCTGGCCTCAGCCCAACAGATACACACCACACAGTCACACTCACACACCACGCGGTCACACTCACACAGTCACACTCACACACCACGCGGTCACACTCACACACCACGCGGTCACACTCACACACCACGCAGTCACACTCACACAGTCACACTCACACACCACGCGGTCACACTCACACACCACACAGTCACACTCACACAGTCACACTCACACACCACACAGACACACACACCGCGCAGTCACACTCACACACCACGCGGTCACACTCACACAGTCACACTCACACACCACGCAGTCACACTCACACACCACGCAGTCACACTCACACACCACACAGTCACACTCACACACCACGCGGTCACACTCACACACCACGTAGTCACACTCACACACCACGCGGTCACACTCACACACCACGCGGTCACACTCACACACCACGCAGTCACACTCACACAGTCACACTCACACACCACGCAGTCACACTCACACACCACGCGGTCACACTCACACACCACACAGTCACACTCACACACCACGCGGTCACACTCACACACCACGCGGTCACACTCACACACCACGCAGTCACACTCACACAGTCACACTCACACACCACGCAGTCACACTCACACAGTCACACTCACACAATCACACACACTCACATGCAGTCACACTCACACACCACACAGACACACACACCGCGCAGTCACACTCACACACCACACAGACACACTCACACACCACGCAGTCACACTCACACATCATGCAGTCACATTCACACTCACACACACACACACGCAATCACACACACACAGTCATACTCACACGCACAATCACACACACTCACACACACAATCACACACACTCACACACACAATTACACACAATCACACACTCTCACACACACAATCACACATACTCACACACAATCACACTCATACACACACACACAATTACACACAATCACACACACTCACACACACAATCACACATACTCACACACACAATCACACTCATACACACTCACACACTCACATCAACTTGCATTTGTATAACGCACTGCATGCCGGGCAGCATCCCAGAACTCACACTCACACACACACTCACACACAAACTCACACTCACACACAGACATATTCACACACACACTCACATACATACATACACACACTCACACACAAACTCACACACAAACTCACATTCACACACAAACTCACACAGACACATTCACACACACACTCACATACATATTCACACTCACACACAAGCTCACACACAAACTTACATACATACACACACTCACACACAAGCTCACACACAAACTCACACACATACACACTCACAAACTCACACACATACACACACTCACACACGTGTACTCACAGACACACATACACACACATACACCAAATGGCCAGCCGTGCACTGCACAGGCAGACAGGTGAGGAGGGAGGGAATGGTCTTTCACATTTTATGGTCAACGTAGGTTAGACAGAAGCGATATGGCACTGGGGGCTGAGGCGCCTGTGGAGAGGGAAGGAGGGAGAGAGGGGGAGAAACCGTGTTGGCATCTTGTCAGAAGGCATTTGCTGACCTTTTATAAAATGTTTATTGGGAAAGGCTAAATGTCGGGGTCAGCTGAGAGCGGATTGAGCCTTGATCAGAGCTTCCCCCAGAGCCACGGCTGAGAAGTGGCCGTGACAGACAGCCATCGGTCACAACTAGAGGCCAGACTGTTCGTCACAGTGTGCGGCCAGGATACACGCTCTGTGTGTGTGTGAGTGTGTGCGTGCATGTGTGTGTAAGAGTGAGTGTGTGTGTGCATGTGTGTGTGAGTCTGTGATAGTGAGTGTGTGTGTATGTATGTGTGAGTGTGTGTGAGAATGTGTGTGTGTGTGTGTGTGTAAGACTGTGTGAGAGTGAGTGTGAAACAGTATATGTGAATGTGTGTGTATGAAACAGTGAGAATGTGTGTGCGTGAGAGTGAGTGTGTGTGTATATGTATGTGAGTGAGTGTGTGTGTGTGTGTGCATGTGTGTGTGAGAGAGTGAGTGTGTGTGTGTGTGTGTGATAGTGAGTGTGAGCACACCCATATCTGTATAAACGCACATTTTTGGTGTTTAATTAAACAGGAGTTGGGGACATGATGGTGGGTGTCTGTGTGTAGACAGAGACTGTGATATATTCCAGCAGCTCCCTAGACACTACCTTGATACACATTAGAGGAGACAAACCACACTCACAAGAAACCTTAAGCCTTCTGGTTCCTTTCGTGTTTGTGTGTGTGTGTGAGAGAGAGAGACTATGAGTGTATTTGTAGGTGTGAGTGTGTGTGTGAATGTGTCGGTGTGTATGTATCTGTGTGTGTGTGTCTGTGTCTGTATGCGTGTGTGAGTGAATGTCTCTGTATGAGTGCATGTGAGTGTATCTGTGTGTGTGTGTGTGTGTGTGTGTGAGAGAGCGTGTGAGTGCGAGAGCGCGTGTGAGTGTATCTGTCTTAAGTGTGTGAGTGAATGCGTGAATGTATTTGTGTGTGACTGTATAATGTGTGAGTGCGAGAGAGTGTGTGTGTGAATGTGTGAGTGTATAAGTGTGAGTGAGTGTGCATTTCTTTCCCTTTCCTCCGTCTCCCCCACCCCACCCCTGGAGGGAGGTAACGCCTTTTGTAAGGCTCCCGTCACCAATCTCCTGTGCAGATTATTGTAGCAGACTGCTGTGATCTTTAAACTGCCCTTTGTCTGGGGAGAAAATTAATTCTCATTTGCATTACCGCATCTAAATGTCACCCAGAGATATGATGTTAGACATTGCCAGCAGAGAGGAGAGTCACATAATTGCATTCTGCCTAGCAAAAAGATTTACATAATTTGAGACAGCAATTAAAGATTCTCTAGCATTCCCCCCCTCCCAACCCCCAGTCCTGAACTCTCTCTCACAAAGATGTCACTCACCTACACTAAACCTCTCCTCTTCCTCGCTGGCCATTTGCATAAAATTAAAGTTTATACACATATATATATATATACCCCCCTCCCCATGATCTGCAAACAGCATTGGACGATGTTTAAAATTCCACTCTCTTAAAAGCTTAGCTTGGAATAACGAAGCATTAATACTCTGCTAGCTTTTTATACACACACACACTGTATATATACTGTATATAAACAGATCATTTACATTGAGATCACATATTCAAACACGGGGGACAGGAGAAGGGATTGTGCTAATTGTCAGCAATACTCGCCCTACACCCACCCCCGCCACACACAACACCCTCCCCACACACAAACCCCCCACCCCTAGAAGAAAACATAACTGGGATCTCTGTTTGTCGTTCCCGGAAGCTGAGCAGTGAAGGCCATCTTAATAATAACATTAATAATCCTTGCATTTGATGCGGCGCCTTATCGCGTCGTCGAGGCGTTTCAGACCACTTCGCAGGATATACGGTAAAGAGTAGTGACTGTATATTTCGTGGGCGAAACGCGGCAGCCAATGGAGCACAGCAGCGACCCACACAAACAGTCTTGGATTGAGTCGAGCTCTGGAGTTGGTGACTGACTTTAGCAACAGGCAGTGACTGAGCTAAATGCTCACCACACGCTGCCTGTCACTCAAGCACTCGCTCTCACTCACCCCGGCCAACCTTTCCCACCATCACTGTTCACCATCAGCAAGTATCACGCATTCGTGTCATTGCAAGGCTTGGGGTCCGTGTGGGTTTGGGGTTGTGTGGGGTGGGGGGGTGGGTGTGGGGGGGGTGGGGTGGAGGGGAGGGGGTGGGGCTGGAGTTGGGGGTGGGAAGGAATTTGCAGTATTAAACATATCTCAGTTATTTTCGCTCACAAAATGCACAGTCAATTCACTTTACAGTGTATCCTGTGAAGTGCTTTGAGACGATAAGGCTCTGTATCAAAATTATTATTATTTTTATTATGTTCAACGTCCTCCCTCTCTCCCTCCCTCCCTCCCTCCCTCCCCCTTGTCTAATTCTGGTCCGAGCTCTCAGCCTCGCTGTTTTAACATCATTCAGTCACTTGGCATTTTGCAGACACGCAGCCTGCCCACCAACGTGTCAGCCTGGCTGTGTTGGCAATGCTCTCGCCTTGGGGTCGCGAGGTGATGCCTCCAGCCTTCCGTCGCGGGTTTGAGCTCATAATCCAGTCTGACACCACAGCACAGCCCTGCTCTGGCACTGTGTGGGCTCACACACACACACACACACACACCGGTAAACCCAGGCCCCCTCTGCCCACTCACACAGACGTTAAAGATAATAATGATAATCCTTTTAATAATCCTTGCATTATCACGTTGTTGAGGCGTCTCAAAGAGGATTTGGTGAGCGAAACGCGGCTGCCAATTGCGCACAGCAGCGTCAACACAAACAGTCGTGGATTAAATGACCAATTTAGATGTTTCTTTAGATGGTCCACATTCCCCCCACTCTCCCCCCACCGCACCACCACTCTCTCCCCCCGCCGCCACTCCCCCCCTCCCATTTGCGTGACTCAAATATCTCCGTAAGGAATCCTAGTAGGAAATGCCACAAATTTAATCCCTCCCAAAAATCCCCCTAAAAAGCACACTTGGGGGTGAGAATAAGAGGAGAGGGGGCGTGATGCTGTATGGGAGGGGGGGGGGGGTTGTTGTTGTTATTATTATTATTATAAGAAGAACCAGAATGAAGCGGCGGGTCTTTTAATGGCCACACGCTTTTCTTTTTCCGTAATAAAAATAAAAATTTAAATCAATTATGTCTTTTTTGGGAAAAACACCCAATATCTGAGATTTGCTTCAGGGCTACGTGGAGAGCAATGAGGTTAATGGTCGCTCCTGGATGGATCTTAAATAACAACCAGCTTGACTTATAGATTTCACAGCACCTCGTGAGGCCATTCAACACATTCCGTCTTACATTCCGTCCATTACCACTCCACTGCAGTTCCACACTCACTCACTCACACTCACTCACTCACTCACTCACTCTCACTCACTCACTCACAACACACACTCACTCACTCACTCACTCACAACACACACTCACTCGCTCACTCACTTGCTCACAATCTCACACTCACTCAAAACACACTGACTCACCATCACATTCACCCACTCACAATCACACTTGCTCCAAAAACACTCACTCGTTCACAATTACACGCTCACAACAAATCTCACCCTCATTCACAATCGCACACTCGCAGTCACTCAAAACACACGCACTCACCAACTCACGATTGCATTCACTCACACTCTCACACACTCACGCAAAACACGTCACTCACTCACCCACTGACACACAATCTCACCCTCACTCACACGCACACATCTGTCAAATTCCCTTTTAAAAGCTGTGGTGGACTCTGTGCATTTGGCATTTTCTCCCTATTTTCCTTCTCAAAAAAACATTCAGGATTTTGACCACCTCCTCTTTAGCACATAAAATAATAATAATAATATAAATAATAATCCTTGCAGTTGATATAGCTCGTCGCAAAGCATTTCACAGGATACACTGTAAAGTGAATTGACTGTATATTTGTGGGCAAAATGTGGCAGCCAATTGCGCACAGCAGCGTCCCACAAACAGTCGTGGATTGAGTCACCAAATTATTATTGTTTCTTCTTTTTTCTTGAGGGATTGTAATCGGGCGTGTGGAATAAGGAAACTTGCCCAAGGCTTCACCCTGCCGGGAATCGAACCCAGGTCTCTCGCTTGCGAGGCGAGTGCTCTAACCACTGAGCCCCAGGGCTCCACATCAATAAACATCAAACAAACAAATAAATAAATAATCCTCACATTTGACACAGAGACCTTCGTGCTGGGAGGTCATCTCAAGGCTATTTCCAGGATAGATTCCCAGTAAAGTGCAGTGACTGTGTGTTTTGCAATCTGTTGCTCTCTTCACATTTTTGTCTGACACATTCCCTTATACTCAGAGGGGACGGACAATCCTTAGCCTTGTTGTTGCCTCAAAACTTTAAGCTGAAGCAGAATTACGGTCGATTCCCAAACACCGTCTGAATTTTAAATCTGTCGTCCTTTAAAAGAGAAGGTGTCTGTGTGAGATTCCAGAGCGGGTTCCAAGATTCTCCACACAATTCTTACATTTTAGGACAAAAATTTAGGGCACCGAGGGCAAAGACCGGACGGAATTTTAGGTCTCCGAAAGGGGTCGATATTAAGAATAATCCTCGCATTTGATATAGCGCCTTATCACGTCGTTGAGGCGTCTCAAAGCGCTTCACAGAGTATACTGTAAAGCGAATTGTCTGTGTATTTTGTGGGCGAAATATCATCGAGTCACAAGCCATCCCGTCTCATCATCACCAGCGGTGAAAGAGTTAACAACTACGCTATCTGCGCTACCTCCCTCCCCCCCCCCTCCCCCCCCCCACACACAGACACAGACATACACACACACCCGGACCCCCCTCTTAAAACCTCTTAAGACGCAAATGATCTGATTTACACTGAAACATTTGGAAGACACATTAAATATATATTCTTTTCTCTCCTTCTTTCTCCTGCGCCTCCCCCTTCCCCCCCCCCAATAAAATAATATCCCCCTAGCATCCTCCCAGAACCTGCTGAACGCGACAGGCTTGACACACTTTGAGGGGGGGGGGGTGTGGGGGTATGTGTGCGTGTGGAGGCTGCCATGGTAATAATTATATTCCACCCGCAAAATACACAGTCACTACACTTTACAGTGTATCCCGTGAAGCGCTTTGAGGCGTCTCGAAGACGTGATAAGGCGCTGTATCGAATGCGAGGATTATTATTATTTCAAGGGTGGGGGTGTGTGTGGGTGGGGAGGGGGAGGGCGAAAGGGGGGAAACAAAAATCCGAGACCCTGTGTAAGAGTGACATGAAAAAGGTTGTTTCCCTCCCCCCCCCCCCGTCTCTCTCTCTCTCTCTCTCTCTCCCACTCCCCCTCCCCACCTCTCCGAAGCGGGCATTGAGGAGCGCTGGCATTAAACACAGCCGACATGCAGGCGCGCGGGGTAGTTATCAGCTGAGAAATAATGAAGAACAAGTTGACAGAGGCGAGAGAGAGAGTGACTCTAACCACCCAAGTGAAGAATTTAATTTCTTGCAGGTTTTCTCTCCGCACTGAAGCGTTCAGCGCCAGCGAGTTCATCCAACGACCCACACGCCAATGTACCAGCTCATTTGCTGTCAGGAGGTGAAGTGAGAGAGACGTGTCGAAGGGGGCCTGGCAGAGAATGATGACTCTTGTTTCTCATTTTACGGAGCAAGGATTTATGATTAAATAAAACACAGCGAAATGGTTCTTCGGTGACCTGGGAGTCGAGTGGCGGTGGGGGGGGGGGGGAGGGGGGGGGAGGCTGGGGGGGAGTTGCGGAGGGTGTGGGGGGGGAAGGAGGGAGGAGGGAGTAGGGGGGAGGAGGTAATATTGTCGGTGGTTAATGTCTTTTCCACAGTAGTGTGTAGAACGCACTATGTGTGTATCCCGCGCCCCAGGTCCTGTGGTCGCTTACTGCTATCAGCCTTTATTTATATCGGTGATGAGGATGACTTTCTGTCTTGTCAGCCTCTCGATCTGACCAGGGAACATTCCCCCCCCCCACAACCCCCCCCCACACCCCCCCCCACACCCCCACACCCCCCCCACCCCCCCCCACACCCCACCCCCACACCCCCCCCCACACACTCCCACTCCCCCCCCACACCCCCACACCCCCCCACCCCCACACACTCCCACTCCCCCCCCACACTCCCACACCCCCACCACACCCACACCCCCACCCCCCCCACCCACCCCCACACCCCCCCACACACACCCCCCACACCTCCCCCACACCTCCCCCACACCCCCACACCCCTCCCCACACCCCCACACACCCATCCCCACACGCCCCCCCACACCCACACCCCACACCCCTCCCACACCCCCATCCCACACCGCCTCCCACCCCCCACCGCCCCCCACCCCCACCCCCCACACCCCCACACCCCCCACACAACCCCATAAAAACTTCACGGCTGTTGTTTGTGGGATGTCGCTGTGCGTAATTCAGCTGCCACGTTCACCCCTCCACAAAACCCACAGTCACTACAACAACAACTTGAATTTATATAGCACCCGGTCACCCAGGGCAGCACCCAGAGTGCAACCCGTAAATCCTGAGAACTGCTTCGAGACTTCCCGCCTGCATGAGAATCGCCGTGTAATGATATAATAATGTACAATGTAATGTAATAATAATCCTGTCATCCGATACAACTCCTCATCACGTCGTCGAGACGTCTCAAAGCGCTTCACAGGATATATTGTGAAGTGTAGTGACTGTGTATTTTGTGGGTGGGACAAAAGGCAAAGATTATTATTGTAAGGATTTATTGTTTGGTGTCTCAGTCGTTGACATCTCCCCTCACACTCGCCTCAACATTAATAAGACAAGCTGCTTGTTTTGCTCTTGTCCTCTTGTGTTATTGTCAGCACCGCCTCGGGATTAACCCTTTCAAGCCCCCAAAAGTATGTTCCAACTGATGTACCCTCCTCCCCGCTCCCGTTAGCCCTGAAACAAGCATTCGGAACGTTATTTGGTTAATACTAACCTGTCGTGCTCTTTGCGGTGAGAGAGCACAGTATTTTTTCGGTGTGTGTGTGTGTACTTGTGCGTCGGCCTGGCTCGGTCTGTAGCGCTCTCGCCTCTGAGTCAGAAGTTTGTGGGTTCAAACCCCTCCAGGTCAGGACTTGGAATCGCATAGCCTGACTCTAACGTGTTAGTCGAGGGGCAGATGGCTTTCTGGGGGTAACAAACCCTTCAAATAAAAAATAATAATAATTTGGTCCACGACTGTTTGTGTGACACGACAGAATTCGTGGGTCGCCGCTGTGCGCAATTGGCTGCCGCGTTTCACGCACAACAAATAGTTTTGTACACTTTACAGTAAGTATATCCCGTGAAGCACTTGGAGACGTCTCGAAGACGTGATAAGGCGCTGTATCAAATGCCTGGATTATTATCATGATATCAAAGCCTCACTGACCACACACTGTATAGTATTGGCCTCCCCCGCGCTCTCCTCTCTCTCTCTCTCTCTCTCTCTCCGCCATGTCACAGTGATGCCATCAGAGCCACGAGGTGTTAAGGAAGATGTATTGGAACAGACCGGGAACACGCTGTTATCTCTCCCTCTCCCTCTCCCTCTCTCTGTTACTGAAATAAGATTATCAGTAAAATACAGATATATCTCAAAGTTTATAACAGATTAAAACAAAGACCATAAAGATGATATGACGCACGTTTAATAGTTAAACACGACGAATGGTTGTTGTAAAAAAGAGCAACAGAGCAGTTTAACAGCAAACATAGTGCTGCAGCCACCAATTGATTTTTTCCTCCCTCCTCAAATCCTCTTAATAACAGCCAAACTGCCGTCATAACATCAAGGCAGCCCTGTAGTTTGGTGTATCATTGCCACAACGCTGCACAATAAACATGTCACGCCCTATGCATCTGAGCAACTTAATAAAATCACATCTTCAGTGTGTTTAAAGGGGCCCTCAATCCGATAGCCAGGAACGAGAAGCTGACCCCAGCCTTTTGGTTCATCCTGTGACTGTTTGTCCTCTTGTTTCATTTCAGTTCCGTTTTTTTCCACTTACTCCCCCTAAACTCTCTGGTTACCCGGGAGTAAGTAAGAACCCGGTTGTTATCAGTTGGCGGATCGCTTTCCAGGGGTAATAATCCCTCACAATTTTATTTTAAAACAGGGTCACTCAATCCACGACTGTTTGTGGGACGCTGCTGTGCGCAATTGGCTGCTGTGTTTTGCCCACAAAATATACGGTCACTACACTTTACAGTATAGTCTGTGAAGCCCTCTGAGACATCTCGAAGACGTGATAAGGCGCTATATCAAATGCAAGGATTATTATTTTTATTATTATTATTATAATAACTAACTCTCTCTCTTCCCAAACCACTTTGGGCAAAAACAAAAAGACGCAATTTGCCTCCCGTGTGTCTCGAGCGGTTTTCTGACTCAGTCCATCAGTCAAGACAGATGTCAGGACCCTCCACATAAACTTCAACCAAAAAAGCGCCAAACTCCAACCCCAACCCCCATCCCAGCCCCCAACCCCAGCTCCAGCCCAGCCTCAACCCACAGCCCCAACCCCAAACCCAGCCCCAGCCCCCAACCCCAGCCCCAAACCCAGTCCCAATCCTAACCCCAAACCCAGCCCCAACCCCCAAACCCAGCCCCAGCTCCAGCCCAGCCCCAACCCCAGCCCCAAACCCAGCCCCAATCCCAGCCCCAACTCCCAATCCCAGCCCCAACCTCAGCCCTAACCCCCCACCCCAACCCCCAACCCCAAACCCCAGCCCCCAACCCCAGCCCCAAACCCAGCCCCAATCCTAGCCCCAACCCCCAATCCCAGCCCCAGCCCCAACCCCCAACCCCAGCCCTAAACCCAGTCCCAATCCTAACCCCAACCCCAAACCCAGCCCCAACCCCCAAACCCAGCCCCAGCTCCAGCCCAGCCCCAACCCCAGCCCCAAACCCAGCCCCAATCCCAGCCCCAACTCCCAATCCCAGCCCCAACCTCAGCCCTAACCCCCACCCCAACCCCCAACCCCAGCCCCAGCCCCAGCCCCAACCCATCTCCAGCCCAGCCCCAGCCCCAATCCCCAGCCCCAATCCTAGCCCCAACCCCCAATCCCAGCCCCAACCCCAACCTCCCACCCCACCCCCAACCCCAGGCCCAGCCCCAACCTCAAATCCCAGCCCCCAACCTCAGCCCCAACCCCAACCCCAGTCCCAGCCCCAACACCAGCCCCAACCCAACCCCAACCCCAGCCCCAGCCCCATCCCCAACATCAGCCCCAGCACTGTGTCTCAGCGTTAAGGCAACAGGAGACTTCACTGATATGGGAGCGGTCACAAGCCTGGGGACTGCAGTATTAATAAAGCGTAATAATGTTATGGCTGCTCCAAATGTTGACTGTAATTGTTATTTAGAAAAGATTATACGAGCGCTCACGGGGCATAAATCCCAGGGCTGCTCGCTGCTCGACCTCACCCGAGCTGCTACAGAGAAACTCTCGCTGGGCTGTGGGCTGAGCAACACAGTGGGCAGCAGAGTGCAAGAGGGGAGGGGGAGGGGGAGAGGGGAAGGGCGGGGGGGAAGCCAGCCTGGTATCACCAGCCCACCGAAGTCAAGCTTGGTGCTCGCTCACCCACCCGCTCCTTACAAATGCCTAACGTCTCTTCCGCTCAAGCCACGGTGAATCCGATGGAATCCAGCACAGACACGATGGGCCGAATGGTCTCCTTCTGTGCTGTATAATTCTATGGCAACTCTCACTCCCAGGGATTGCCCGCACAAAAACAGTCACTACACTTGAGAGCATATCCTGTGAAGCGCTTTGGCAGGTCATCCTGATGTGTAAGGTGCTGAACCAAATGTAGGGATTATTATTATTATTATTTGCAATTTAGATCCCTCCGTCAAAGTAATTTCTAAGTGTTTTTCAGTGATGGGTCAGTGAGTCAGTGATATATATTATTATGATTATATCATTATTATTACAGTTATAATCCTCCAGCAGAAAGATCTCACAAACAGCCCTGAGTCTGGTGACTTTGGGGGAGATTTGGGGGAGGTTATCAGATGGGACGCAGGAGAGAGAAACTCCCTTCCCGTTTCCAATCGCGCTACGGGATCTTTAACGTCCACCTGACACAGATACAGATACAGACAGGAACTTGGTTTGACATCTCAGCCGAAGGATAATATACAACGTTCCCCCCAAACCCAGCACCGCGCTGGAGAGTCAGCTGAGACTATATGAGCTCAAAGGCCAAACACGGGTCTTTTTTCTGCGGCAATGCACAAGTGACTGAGCCAAACGGACCCAAAGTTAGCGTCAGCAGACGAAGGACATCAAGTGACACGGAAAGCAGTGAGACGTGGGATAGACGGAACCGTAAGTAAATGAAAATGTACACACAGGTTCAAAAAAAGCTTTCTGCACATTTCTGCAAGCGACAGTGTTTTATAACTGATGTTTTTTTCGGACAAGCAGGATTCAGAAAGTACTTTGGAATGTAAGTATGAGTTACAGTAATAGGACCACGTGGAATAGAGCACCTCATGTCTCTCACTAAATCCAAGTCGCTCAGTTTTCACCCAGACGCCCATCTCAGGAAATATTAACTTCTGGCACAAATCAATATCAATCGTTGCTTTATCCAGACTTGTTGGCAATAATTAGTTTTACATCGCCGGCAATAAAAACACTTCTCAAATCAGGTTATGCACTGAGGAAGCGAAAAAATATAACCACAGGAGCCAATTTGCGCTGTTTTTTAATGGGAATTTCTTAATTTAAGAAATCGAATCCGCAAGCCCGCCCCAAATCTACTTCCTTCAGGTCAGGCTGACGCGTTTCCGGTGACCAGAATGGGTCCCCAAAGTCGGATTTCTGAATTAAGAACAAAAACTGTTCAGAAATTAAGAGACGTCATTCGGGCACCTGTCCACGAGGTGGCGCATTGGGAGCAAAGTGGAACCAATGAAGAAGCACTTGCTCAACGCAGGAATAACCTTTGCATTAAAAGGTGCCTTCAACAGCCAAGTAGCACCACCCACTTCATAGGGAGTTGCCGTCAAGCGTAGTGACCGTGGAGGGTTTCCGATACCTCGCTCACAGAGGGCACGGAGGCAGGTGGACACGGGCTGGTTTGTGAAATAGAACATACGGTGTATTCTGTGAAGCGCTTTGAGATGTCCCGAAGACGTGATAAGGCGCCAGGTCAACCACAAGGATTATTATGATCATCTTGAACACCCTTAAGCTATGACGATCATCACTGACATCGCAAAACAGGCAATCCACCTGCTCATCAGATAATAAAATACTTGAAATCTACCAACTTCGAGCCCGCAGGGAAACAAAGAGTCCGACCAGCTGAGCCAACTGAGAGCTTGAGATACAGTAAATCAGGGATTTTACAAGGGGGGGAAATGGGCTGGAAGATTGGATTCCCCTTCCCCTTCCCCCACCCACCTGTACTTAAAATAATCCTTGCATTTGATACAGCGCCTTATCACGTCGTCAAGATGTCTCAAAGCGCTTTAACGCTTTAAATACTCGGTTTAACGTGTCATCTGAAAGACAGCACCTCCGACAATGAACCCCCCCCCCACCCCGCCCCCCCCAGGCTCTGTATTGGAGAGTTATCTTAGACTGTGTGACACAACAGCCAACTGAGCACATCAGTGTGTCACAAACAGTCGTGGATTGAGTGACCACATTTTTTTTAAAGTGATTATTACCACTGAAAAAGCGATTTTAAGGGATTATTGCCCCCTCCAATCGACGAACAAGTGGGTTCCTACTTCCCGTCAGGTAAACAGAGGCGTGTGGAATAAGGCAACTTGTCTAAAGACCCGGGAATCGAACCCAGGTCCTCTCGCTTGCGAGGCGAGCCCTCCAACCACTAAGCTACGGGACTCCATGTGTTGATATGATTGTTCGCACACAGTCTGCCTTTTTCACATGTTGACGATTGACATTTGGCGGTGACACGGCAGAAAGCGTTCACATCGATGTCAGAGAAACCTTCAGGGGAGCCAGCGACCAAATGAGATTTTAGTGCCAACATGAGCTGCGACCTTTTACTTTAACCACATCTCGCCAAATGTTTTTTTCTCTACTGTAAACAAGAAAATACTTGTTTCCAAATAATATCAAGTAAAAGTCAGGACATTTTGCTCGTGGATTAATTAAATATCTGCCTGCCGGCACCCTCATCAAACTGTGCTTCCAGTTGCAGGTCAACGCTGTGAAATAAACACTTCCAAACTAAAACTGGTATCAGAGAGAATAACATCACCTCGAGGTGATCATTGGGTGTGTGTGTGTGTGTGTGTCTGTGTGTGTCTGTGTGTATGTGTGTCTGTGTGTGTGTAGTGTACGTGTGTCTGTGTGTCTGTGTGTGTAGTATACGTGTGTCTGTGTGTGTGTGTCTGTGTGCGTGTGTATGTGTGTGTCTGTTTGAGTGTGTGTGGGTGAGTACATTTGTGTGTATGGAAGTGTATGGGAATGTGTGTGTGGATGTAAGTGGGAGTGTGGGAGTTGGAGGGCATTGTGTGGGTGTGTGCACTTGTGGGAGTTGAGACGTCTCAAAGCGCTTCACAGAATAGATTGTAAAGTTAATTGACTGTATATCTTGTGGGCAAAATGCGGCAGCCAATTGCGCACAGCAGTTAACTGCGAACAGTCATGGATTAAGTGACCAAATTATATTGCGTTTTTTTAACCCCCAGAAAGCGATCCGCCTATCGACTGGGATCGTACTCACTGTTGGGTAAACAGAGACGTGTGGAGTAAGGAAACCTGCCTAAGGTTTGGCCCTACCCGGGAATTGAACCCAGGTCCTGTCGCTCGCAAGGCGAGGGCTCTAACCACTACACCACAGGACTCCTCAAAGCCTCTTCTAGTAAAAGCAGAGTCAAGCTGAAGCCACACACAGCGAGGGACCTGGAGATTAAAGCTCGGGTCTGAACCAAAGCACAGAGAGATTTGCCTTTTAATTCAGTTCAATCACAGGACGCGGGCAACAGCAAATACATCAAGCAAAATAATAGTTATTGGAGAGATCGGTTTCCGTTGTTATTTATGAGTGTTTTAAAATGACTTTGTAACACTCAGTCTGAAATTGCATAGGATGTTTTGGAGTGGGCTAATTCATTTCCTTGATGCACATGATGAGGGCTCCAGCGCCTTATATAACAAGGGGAAATGCCTCTCTCTTTCTCTCCCTCTCTCTCTCTCTCGCTCTCTCTCTCTCTCTAATTAATCTACGTCCCCTCGGCTAATGTGCTCAACTTGACCACAAAGTGTCAGTCAGCACAAATAAAAAATAATTTTCTCTTCTTTCATCATTGACGCACATTAAAATTTTATTGCCACTTAGGAATGGCACGAGTTCAGATGTTCCACTGTTGGTGAGGTGGCAACAAAGCCGCAGATCACAGATAGCATCAATTATTCGAGTCGAGCGGGTCAATGAAAGGCTGAAACAGCAACATATTTTCAAGGTTATCAATGACAGAGAATTAATCACCCGGCTCCTACTATTTGCGAGTCTCTACTTCGGGAAGGGTGACACATCCGTGAGGAGCGATGGGAAACCTCTTCGTCTGTCTCTTACAACAACGCTCAGGAGGAACGAGGCACTACCACCACCACAACGACAACAACTTGCGTGTAAATAGCGCCTGTCACACGCACTCACCTCTCGGATCTCACGTCCTCATGTCATTTGATTTCAGCAGGAAAGTAACTTGTGGCATCGAACCCGGTCACAACCGAGTCCGTTTGGCGAAGGAACGTTCCTCCCAACATTCGGAACGAGTTGGGCTTCGAGGAAAGACTTCCCCAAAGAACAAGTGTCGTCCCTATAAAACACAAAGTCACTACACTTTACCGTGAAGCCCTCCGTGAAGGCTTTGAGACGTCCTCCCAACGTGAAAGGCACTGCCTGAGATGTGAGGGTTGTTATGTTTTATTGCCCATTACTCTTCCGGGCTCTTTAGTTCAGTTAATATTAACAAAAAAAATCCTCGCTGTGTTTTTTCCATTAAAGCTCATTGATTTTGCTTCTCCTCGAATGCAATCACGGAAATGGATTTGGGATTTCACACTGTTCACCGCCTCAACCTTTGTGGTTTGAACCAAGACCGAAATTATAATAATAATAATAATGACAATAGTAATCCTTGCATTTGATGCAGTGCTTCATCACGTCGTCGCAACGTCTCAAAGAGTTTCACAGGATATAGTGTAAAGCGTTAGTAACTGCGTGTTTTTCCAGGCGAATGAACGGGGGCAGCCAAGTTGTACTCAATCAGCCACAAAGCAAGTGATGAGTGATATTATGGTGGGGGTGGGTGGTTGTCAGCCGGAAGAGGACAGGGTCACACAAGGGGTTCAAATTCAGAAGACCCTTTAGCCAGACCATCACAGGCTTCTAACATGTGTCCGGTTCCCCCGCTTCAAACCACCCTTCCCGGCAACACAATCAGTCATTCATCACCCGCTGAGCAAAGATATACTTCCTGGCATCTGTCGTAAAATTGCCCTCCACAACCCTGAACCTGTGTGTTGCTGTCCTGTCATATCTGAAAGTATTGTTCTGACAGGTTCGAGGGGCTGAATGGCCTACTCCTGTTCCTATCAATCCCTGCCCCCAGTCACTGCTCTGCCCTTCAAGTCCTATATATATTTGTTGGGTATCAAGGTGGGGTCAGGGCGGGTAATTGGATTTGGGATACAGATCAGCCATGATCTTATAGAATGGCAGAACAGGCTCAAGGGGCTGAATGGCCTACACCTGTTCCTATGTTCCTATGAGAGAGATAAAGAGAGACAGAGAGAGTGAGAAGAGAAAGCACCGGAGCACAAGACTTGGAGGAAAAATTGTGCTTTTGTAATCGTAAAAAAAAGGTAATTGTTGATTCATAGTAACATTTGTAGACATTTAATAGAAACCATCTTTCAGATTACAAACCGAGTGGTAATTGGTACACAATAGACTTGCTTCCCAAATCCAATATTTCATGTGGTTGGATGAACAATTTTCCCTCCCAAAATCTATGACTATAAACAGTAATTACCCCCCTGGAAAAACCAACCCAATGGATATAGATCTCGCTTTCAAATTGAAGACACGAACATTATGAATTAACAGCGAGTCCTCCAAGGTTGCAGACACACCATAACTGGTACAACGCTGACAGTGAGTATCTGTTTCTCATTGCAATCAATAACTCGCACACACCTCACCGAGAGATTAGTCACAGCTGCTTTCACCCCGAGTTTTATGTAAATTTCCTCCAGGGCCTTACGATAATCCAGCACGTCATAAATCAGAGTTGCAGAGGGTGAGATTACTCGTTCAATCTGTTATTTAAACTCTAATAGGCTTTTTTCTCTCTCTCTCTGAACCCAATGTCCGGCTTTTCACGAGTTTTTTTTTGCACAGAGCACACAGACAGACAGACAGCGACAGATAGAAACACGCACAGAGATACAAACAGACACAGACAGACAGACAGGGAGCTGAGGATGTGTGTCTGAGAGCAGCACGCTTGTATTTCAGTCTGAGCTTCCACACACACGTGACAGAGAGTGGTGGAAGGTGTTGGTGTGTAAAGGTTTGTGAAAGTACTGAAAGGATCCTATTATGTCCCACGTGTAAATCATGTGCAAACCTTGGGCCCCAGTGACCACGGAGAGATATCACAGGGGGCTCTTAATCACAAGATCGGTTTGGATGAAGAAGAGTCTTCGGCCCATCTGTCCTCATCCCCCCACAACACGCACCTGACTGTCCCCCATCACAGCATTTTTAAACGAGTCCCTGATTGTCCAGCGTCTGGGGATGTCCTCCCAACATCGAAGGCACTATACAAATGTAATTTGTTGTTGTTGTCCCAACGTCCTGGCAATCCCGTTCCAGTCGTTAATTCTACTAAACAGCCAACGGAAAAAATAATAATTCGGTCACTCAATCCACGACTGTTTGTTATTATCCTTTATGTTCGTTGCTAAATAATAACAATAATAATAATAATAATGATAATAATAACAATAATGATAATGATAATGCTTGCATTGGATGTAACGCATTATTATAATCATGGAAACGTCTCAAATCGCTTCACAGAATTCACTGTAAAGTGCAGCGACTGTGTATTTCGAGGCTAAATACATCATCATAATAATCATAATAATCCTTCCATTTGATACAGCGCCTTATGACGTCGTTGAGACGTCTCAAAAACTTGCCTAAGGTTCCCCCACCTCCCACCCCCCCGGGGAATCAATCGAATCACCACTCTGCGGGACTCCAGTTAAGGACACCTCACATTCACATAGTTACGCGTGTTTACACCTAGATCTGAACACGCCCGAGAGAGAGGACACAGCATCACGGCCAAATGACCTCTTTCTGTGCTGTAAAGTTCTACCTGGAGGAAACGTTCACTAATTCCTCACTGTTTCTCCAGTAACTGGAGTGACTCCAATGCTATTGCTGGAGTTCCTGGAGAGATTGGCTTGGCTTGTGTTACAGTGTGCTGGTCAGGGAAAGGTATCAGCTTCAGAGGAGTGTACAGTATTTTATTGATGGCACTTGGGAAACCTCCAATTGCTTTACAATTGTATGGAGTTAGGTTCTGCCTGAGTGAAAAAAATTATTCATTACAATTAAACCAAACAGAATATATTAACGCGGCAATAAAAGGTCGGTGGATTGGCAGATTGTACGAGATTTTCCCTTTCGTTGTCGATTATCAGACAGGGGATGCTTATCGTTGCACCATGTGCAAACCAGGAGTAAACCACGTGTAAAGCCACGTGTAAACACAAAGGTTTTGCAAAGGCGAGTGCCCTTTTAATGACGCAATCTACAACCGATGAAAATATTTATTAAAAATAATAATAATAGTAATCCCTGCATTTGATGTAGCGCCTTATCACTTCGTCGAGACTTTTCAAAGCGCTTCACAGACTTCACATTAATCACTTTAATTAACAAAGAATCGTTTTTATTTCTTTGGTGAATTAAATAATTGGTTTGCCTCGATTATTTATTTCACCAAAGAAAAAACACTTCTATGGGTTTGCACTCGGTGTGCACACGGTTAACACATCACAGATCCCCCCCACCTCCCCCCGCGCCCCCCCCCCCCAAAAAAGATTAAAATATTAAAAGGCATAATTTACACCGAGATTTTTTGATAAAAAATAAATTCTAAAATATTATAAAAAAACATTTCACTCGTAGCTACGTGCAAGATGGTGGTGGTGGGGAAAGTATTATTTTTTGGCCAGCCAGGTGTCTGACACGTGGGGAAACCCACCACCATGTTTAAGAGTATCCAAACCAAGCTGAGAATTTGTTGAACCCCACCCACGCACGGGGAAACAACACATTTAATAAAGTAACAATAATAATAATAATAATAATCCTTGCATGTGATATAGTGCCTTATCCCATCGTTGAGGCGTCTCAAAGCGCTTCACAGAATATATTGCAAAGTGGATTGAATGTGTATTTTTCTGCGGGTGAAATTATTCCCCTCCACACCTGCTCCCTCCCCGCTCCTACTTTTTTTTTATGAACTTCAAAGTCCTTTCGAGATTCTGTTTTGGGGGGGCGGGGGAAAAAACGACTGGGTGCCAAAGTTGAACGCTGGAAGATGATTAAAGGACCTTATTACAGACACGATGTAGAATTCTTTACATGAAAGTGAGCACATTATGAAAGGCTTATCCTTTTAAATGACACTAGGTTCCAGAACACGCCAAAACCTGATTAGACTGACAGCAATGAGTGATACTGCAAACCTGTTAATAACATGAAAATTAGAGCAGCCTCATGCAAAGAGCGGAGATTAATTTAGCTCAAGTCCATCTCACGCAAATTGCGAAGTTGTGAATATGTTTCCAGATAATGAGACTTTGCAGTTGTCAGCTCGCTTGTCACTTTCTGTAATTAATGTTAAGGAACACTCCTTCCTGATGGTTCTTATTACTCAAGGCCCCAAAAAAAAATTTCTTCGGAGAAATAATTTACATTTATTATCACCAGTCTGTTTGTGTGGTTTATTTCGCCGCGGAGTAATTTATAGCGGGAGAATTTCTGTTGCCTTGATTAGTCGTTCATCTGCCTGAAATGTAATTTTTTCTGATAGCACCGTTAGAAAAACTGACAGCCTCACATTTTTCCCCCTTTCACTGTATGTTTTTTTTTCCCTCGTCACCAGCTATCTCTTTGTTGGAGGGGAAGCTAAGTCCGTCACTCAGCCTCACTCGTAACTCAAGCAATATTCATCACAGGACGTGCAGTTAAATCATACCTGGGTTTTTGCTTTCTGTTGGGGAAATTTATTAGCCCAATGTTTAAATGTTTTATTCATTAGGGCTTTGTGTAAATAATGCATGGCTGGACTCCAGCGCATTAACCCCTGCATCTCCCCCCCCCCCCTCTCCTCCCCCTCCCTCCGCACACAGGCAGAGCATGTGTGTATGTTTCTGTGTGTGGAGGGGGTAGGGAGGGAGGCAATTAAATGGGTTATCATTTAATTAACGAAGATTCATTATGAGCCAGCCTGATGCTGTGTAAACAGGCAGCCACTGAAACACTGGAGAGTAAGTATGTGCCCCGTACAGCACCTCATCGCATGGCATCGCGCCTCGCACCAACTACCATCAAGTGTAGTGACTGTTTGTGAATGGCCTGAAGCGCTATAAAAGCGTCCGAGGGTAAGAGCGGGGAACTGGGATGAGTAGAGTCCTGTAACTCAGTGGTTAGAGCACTCGCCTTGTAAGCGATTCCCAGACAGGGCGAAACCTTGGACAAGTTTCCTGACTCCTCACACCCCTGTGTTTACCTGGCAGCAGTAAGTAGGAACCCAGTTGTTAGCAGTTCTTTCTTCCCTCTTAACAAAAATGTGGTCACTCAATCCACGACTGATTGTGGGACACTGCTGTGTGCAATTGTCTTCCGTGTTTCGCCCACAAAAATACAGCAAATCCTGCGAAGCCCATTAAGATGTCTCAATGGAGTGATACGGCGCTACATCAAATGCAAGGATTATTATTATTATATTTCAGTCCAGTTACCGAGTGCCTTTAACCAATCTCAGGCTTCTGAAAGCCCAGATGTATCTCTCTAACCTGTATATCACAGTAGATTTGCTCAGTGAGAGAAGTTAGGCCATAAAAATTTACGGTCAGCAATATTTTCTTTCTCCTTTTTTTTGCCCCCACCTCCCCACCCCCTCTCCCTTTCCTCCCCTCTCAGAAATAAAATAAAAAACTCAATGTATCAAACTAGTTTGGATAACTCTGCACTTTCATTCTGACGCACAGCGTAGCCTGTCTTGTATGTTAGAATGAAATGGTTTGTGTGTGTGTTGTGTTTGTGTGTATGTGTGTGTGGTGTGTATGTATGTGTTTATGTGTGTGTGTGGTGTGTGTTTGTGTATATGTGTGTGTGTGGTGTGTGTGTGTTTGTGTATATGTGTGTGTGGTGTGTGTGTGTTTGTGTATATATGTGTGTGTGTGTGTACGTGTGTTTGTCTCCCACGATACACAACAATGATTCCTTCAAAGTGACGGCAGTAAAATAATAAAAAAATAATAATAATCCGTGCATTTGATATAGCGCCGTATCACGTCACCGAGACGTCTCAAAGCACTTCACAGAATATACTGTAAAGTGAATTGACTGCGGATTATGATTATAATTAATCCTAATCAGTGCTGTGTATATATAATGACAATTATTGTTATTTCATTATTACCCCACCCCCCCCACATCCCCCTCCTTAGAGAAGGAAGGTGCCTGACAACATCTCCTTATTGCGCTGTTAGTATTTTACATTAAGTTGCTGACGGGAGACACATTGACTGAGGTTCGTTCACACCCTCACTGCCACACAAACGGGAAGCTGTGTTTTTAATATTAAAAATAATATTAGTGTCTAAGTCTGTCAGGCGGTTCTCTACAGACTCTGATGTGGTAAGAAGTGATTTTCAGACTCTGTTCTCCCCACATTCCCTCCTCGTTACTGAATACAATTAAAACAACAAGGTTCAAGGTTATAAAAAACAGAGAAATTGTGTCTTTCTTTTTGAGACGCTGGTGAAAGGCTGTGTTGTAACCTGACCCCTGTAATCGCCTGTTAAACTCAGTATTTAATCCATCCCATTGTTTTCGTCACATAAACACCCACCAAACACACCCTCCCCCCCCGGCCTGACATGACAACAACAGCAACTTGCATGTATATAGCGCCCTTCACGCAGGGTAGGGTCCCGGAGCTTCACGGTGGTGGAGTCTGACAACGAGCTAAGGGGGAGAGGGAGGGGGAAGGTGAGGAGGGGGGGGGCGAGGCGGGGAGGTTGAGGGAGAGAGTTTGGGAGTGTAGTGGCTGAAGGCACGGCCACCGACGGTGGACACTGACCTTCGGCCCTGGGTAAACAGTTAAAACACGCCCTGCGATCCGGGAATTAAACGCATCCAGAATTTTGTCCAGTTTCAGAAAAAATTATATTTTTCAAAAACTGCTTTATGATTTAACTGCGTCAGGCGACAGATACAGACTGAAGTGAGAGACTTTAACACCTGAAAGACGGGAAATAATGAGCCTTTTCAAGAATCACTTTGGTGTTTTTTCTCACACTTTTGAATACCCAAATGGATATACTGTACTGTATGTACATATATATATATTTACTGCATATATATTTGGAGATTTAATTTAGAAACTAATTAACTAAACGCAAAATACTGCAGGTGCTGGAAATCTGAAACAAAACCAGAAGTCGCTGGGAACACTCAGCAGGTCAGGCAGCATCTATGGAGAGAGGAAAGTGAGACAACATTTCTGGACCATGACCCGAAAGTTCTGACGAAGGCAGGCATTGAGATTTTTGCCCAGTTTCTAAACCCAGTAAAATATATAAGTTATAAAGAATTGCATTCTGTATGCATCTTACATATCTGTTTATATTTTATATATTATTTTGGATTTGTTACCTGACACAGTGAGTAAATATATATAAAACATACATACATATTATATATACATTAATAATAATCCTTGCATTTGATATAGCGCCTTATCAATCTTTGAGACATCTCAAAGCGCTTCACAAACTATACTGTGGAGTGAATTGACTGTGGGCGAAACGCGTCAGCCAATTGCGCACAGCAGCGTCCCACAAACAGTCGTGGATTGAGGGGACAAATTATTATTATTTATTTATATTTTGAAGGGATTATTACCCCCAGAAAAGTGATCCGCCATTCAACTAACAACTGGGTTCCTACTTACTGCTGGATAAACAGGCGTGTGGAGTAAGGAAACTTGCCCTGCCCAGGAATCGAACCCAGGTCTCTCGCTTGTGAGGCGAGTGCTCTAAGCATTGAGCTACAGGACTCCAGAAATGCGCTGAATGGTACACTGGTTCACGCCAGGAGTTGTCGACCTCGTGAATGAGAACTTTTTGGGTCATTGACAAGAAACAAGTTTTATCTAAACTGTTCATCTGCGATTGGAGTTTTTTTTCAATTAAAAAATCCCCGAGTTTGCCCGTAACAGGGTCAGAGAAGAAATAAATACCTTTAGAAATTGGCATCTGACAGATTTTTCTTCTCCGCTGACAGCGTTGTTTTGGAAACAACATTTTTTTTCAACAAATAAGCAACTGAGAGCAAAGCCTGTTTTCAATTTCCCCCGCCGTGATTTATACATCAGTGATTTCTGTTCCCTGGAACTTTGCTTATCAGATTGTGCTGCTTGTAAACCAGAAACACACTCCCTAAATCTTGCACCGAGCCAGTTCCAGCCCTTCCCAACCTCCTGTGCAGAGGGTGTGTGTGTGGGGGGGGGGTGGGTAGGGGGGGATCTGTGTGCGTTTGGGGGGAGAGGGGCTGTGGGGGGTTGGGGGAGTCTGTGTGTGTGTGTGTGTAATAATAATAATCCTTTCATTTAGTATAGTGCCTTATCACTCCGTTGAGACATGTCAAAGTGCTTCACGGAATATACTGTAAAGTGTAGTGACTGGATATTTTGTGGGCGAAACACAGCAGCCAATTGCGCACAGCAGTGTCCCACAAACAGTCGCGGATTGAGTGATCAAGTTATTCTATTATATATTTTTTGAAGCAATTATTACCCCTGAAAGAGTGATCCGCCAATCACTAACAACCGGGTTCCTACTGACTGCTGAGTAAACAGAGGCGTGTGGAGTAAGGAAACTTTCCCCTGGCCGGGAATCGAGCCGAGGTCCTTTCGCTTGCGAGGGAGTGCTCTAACCACTACAATGCAGGACGCCACGAAAGAATGCCGCGCTCCTTTTCAAAGCAAATGGAAAGTGCTTTAAATGAAGTGCGACCCTCGTAGCTCAGTCATTTCAAATAAATAAATTGACAGTAACTTCTCTTGTAAACCGTACTTTCGTCCACAAATATCCAGTCAATTCACTTTACAGTATATTCCGTGAAGCGGTTTGAGACGTCTCGAAGCACTCTATCAAATGCAAGGATTATTATATTATTATTATTTCAAAATATTTCTGGTCCTTTTTATAATAAGTGTAGGTTTCCTCAACGTTAGTAAAGGCGTGAATATCAACCTTGCCAATAAAGCTTCCCAGCCTGTAACTATTACATTAAACAGCTGCTCCAGCTATTTATGGATCAGATAACATTTTTACTCTGGAGATATTTGATTTTATTACCTTCCAGGGAGTTGGCCAAACAAGTGTTCCTATTGATTTGTACATTAAATATATTAGTAATAAAACAACATCTCGGTAAACAAATTGCAAAATCAATAGTAATTGTTACGAAAATATCACAAGTGCTTGAATTACAATTAAGGGTGTGTGGCTTTGGAGAGCCTTTTCAACACCTTTTGGCATGTCAAGATCAGAGGTAAGAGGTTGCCAATTAAGGGGGAGAGTGGAGAGGGGTTTGGGGTGGGGGCTGATATATCAATTAATCCGGTTGTTTAATACAGAGAACATTTATTGCAGTCTGAGTAAGTATATATTGTAAGCGTGCATATTGCAAAACAATCCACCACTGTTTGTGGGACACTGCCATGTGTCACGTTGCTTCCGTGTTTCACCCACAAAATACACAGTCACTCCACTTTACAGTATATTTTGTGAAGGACTTGAAGGCGTGATAAGGCGCTGTATCCAAAAATTCAAGGATTATTATGATAATGATCTCCTACAATACATAGTCACTACACTTTCCAGCAATTAATAGTAATAATAATCCTTGCATTTGACACAGCGCCTTATCACGTCTTCGAGACGTCTCAAAGCGCTTCACAGGATACACAGTAAAGTGGAGCGACTGTGTATTTTGTGGGCAAAACGCCAACAATTGGAGTTGTTGTTGAGACATTTCAACCTAAGATGCTAAGGAAAGCATCAGCGGACTGTACTGGGATGCAAACGCTCGTAAATGGATTGAATAGCAGCGAGAATCAGTCCTAACAAGAGAGGTAGCACATTGGGAGACTTGATGAGCATCACCGAGGTGAGAGTGAGTGCAATACAATAATAATAATAATAATCCTTGCATTTGATATAGCGCTTTTCACGTCGGGAGGACGTCCCAAAGCGCTTCACAGAATATACTGTAAGGTGAATTGACTGCATATTTGTGGGCGAACGCAGCCAATTGCGCACAGCAATGTCCCGCAGACAGTCATGGATTGAAAATGACCAATTTATTAATGTTTTCGGTTTTGGAGGGATTATTATTAGGCTCTGTGTGGAGTAAGGAAACTTGCCCAAGGTTTCGCCCTCTGCCTGGAATTGAACTCAGGTCTCTCACTTGCAAAGCGAGTGCTCTAACCACTGAGCTACAGGACTCCAGAGAGAGAGAGAGAGAGAGGTTAACAATGGACCAGACACATTTATTGACCAGTCAACAGCTGACAGACTTACAGAAAGGCCACAGGCCACAGAAATGTCCCTGCCCAACGTTGTCAGTGCTCCACACGCCCAGGTTCGATGGTGGCAGCTGTATGCTTTGTGGAGCAGAGATTAAAATGCCGGCAGAGGGCAACGTAGGTGAGGAACTCATCAAGGGGTCAAGGACGAGGAGAAATCATTGAAGGGTCACAGATGGTGAGAAATAATTAAAGGGTCAAAGCCAAAGAGATGTCCTAGACCTGATGTGTCGTTCTGGGCGCAAAGATTAAACAGCTGGACTGTGGACAGGCACCGAGGGACGCTGCCCTACTGGTCTGTGGGGTGAACATCTGTAACGTCCGGCCACAGCTGGCTCACATTGAGCCATACTGACCCCCCCCCCCCCCCCCCGCACCCACACCCGGCTGGTCGGCCATCACAGGCAAATCAACCCATCTCCCCATACACCCATCTCCCCCCACTCCATGGCGAGAGTCAAACCAAGACTCGATATAATGGGCACCAAACCATCCACTGACTCATCGGATTGTGGGGGAGGGGAGGGGAGGGGAGGGGTGGGGTGGGGGGATTTCCTGGATCACGGAAGATATTAATAATAATAATTTGCTCACTTCACCCCACAACTGTTTGTGGGGATTCTGCGGTGTGCAATTGGCTGCTGCATTTTGCCCACAAAATATACAGTCACTACACTTTACAGTGTATCCCGTGAAGCGCTTTGAGACATCTCGAAGACGTGATAAGGCACTATATCAAACGTAAGGATTATTATTATTATTATTATAAACACTGTCTTTCACTGGTCACTGAGTCTTATCCAAAGCAGTAAAGTCCCCCTCTGCCTCTCTCTTCTTCTCCCCCACTCCCCCACGTTGCATCGGACATTTCCATCAAATGTAACGTGGTGTGAGTGTGTGTGTGTCTGTGTGAGAGTGTGTGGGGAGGTGTGACAGTGTGTGTGTGAGACAGTGTGCGTGTGTGACAATGTGTGTGTGTGTGACAGTATGTGTGTGTCTGTGTGACAGTGTGTGTGTGACAGTGTGTGTGTGTGTGTCTGTGTGACAGTCGTGTGACAGTGTGTGTGTGACAGTGTGTGTATGACAGTATGTGTGTGTCTGTGTGACAGTGTGTGTGTGTGTGTGTGTCTGTGTGTGTGTGTGTGTCTGTGTGACAGTGTGTGTGTGTGTGTGTCTGTGTGACAGTGTGTGTGTGTGTGTGTGTGACAGTCTGTGTGACTGTGTGTGTCTGTGTGACAGTGTGTGTGTGTGTGTCTGTGTGTGTGTGTGTGTGACAGTGTGTGTGTGTGTCTGTGTGTGTGTGACAGTGTGTGTGTGTGTGCGTGTGTGTCTGTGTGACAGTGTGTGTGTGTGTGTGTCTGTGTGACAGTGTGTGTGTGTGTGTGTGTGATACAGGCAGCTTTTAGGAAGTTGCTGAGATCTGGACAGAGACAGACAGTGGTGGGTGTGAAAGGCTCTGACAGATTAAGATTACATTGATCTCTGAAGGCACAACCATCATCATCATCACCATCACCATCAGGAGGGGGAGGGGGGGATTTACATTATTAATATCTGCTAATAATCTGCCACTCAGACAGACTGAGGCTGAGGTTGTCAGACTGACCAGACCAGAGCTCTGTGTGTAAAAAAAATGCACTAATACAGTATCTCTCTCTCTCTCTCTAGTCTGGTCTCCTTTTCTAATTGCTTTTAAGTATCATTAGATTCCGAGCAAAACCCATCGCAGGCAACAATGAAAAATTCATATTCTGACTTTTGTTCTGCTCGGTGAAATATTTAAAATGTTAATAACCATTCATTTCTTTACCCGCTATCTCTTTCTTTTTCTTTCTTTCTCTCTCTTTCTGTCTGTCTCTGTGTCTCTCTGTGTAGTGCTGAGTTTAACAAGAAATCTGTTTAATCTAACCCAATCTCATTAAATGATTGAGGCATTGGGGAGATGGGGCGGGAGGTTTTTTTTTAGAGGAATAAAAAGTCGATGGTGTGTGTTCAAAAAATTAAATAAAAAGGCTTTAGAATATTCCTTCATTTAATTGAATTTATCCTCTTTGCATGAAAAGCAACAGGAAAAAAAAAGTCATAAAATCTGCCTCTTATGTGTGTCTGTATTTCAGTGGGTAAAATGATGAACTGGGTTCCATTGTGTCACATCTGCTCTGTATTATCACAGAGAGTAAAACTCACATCACCCACCGCCTCGTTTTACTTTATTATTATTCCCTTCCAAATATGACTCTTTTTTTCGATATAAAAGAAACCATTAAAAGATTATCACTGATTTAACCAAATGTCTGTTTTGTGGCACGAAGAAACAGCCTGTGCTCTGAATCCCCTAAATGCCAGTACTCCCCCACCCCTCTTTCTCTCTCTCTCTGTTTCCCCGCTCCTATTATCTTGTTCACCCAGCAGTATTTAATTTCATTGCCATGAATATGCAATGAATTTAATTTTGAACACTATTTTCATCGCAAAAAAATGCGGCTGTAATTACTTTCTAATTACTCGCTTTAATTGTTGTAGTAATCATTTTAATTACCCAAATGCACAGACATCAACCGCTAAAAGGGAAATAATCCTTTTCTGTGTGTGTGTGTGTGTGACTTCCTACCCACCTTGTGTGTTGTCTCTCTGTGTATTGATATCTACATTGTGACACAGTGACACAGTGTGTGTGTGTGTGAGAGAGAGAGACAGAGAGAGAGTGAGAGCAGGTGAGGGGGTGTGTGTGTTCATGAGCATCACTTGTCCTGCCCCAAACCTGGGCACTTGCCCACTCTCTCACCCTCCCTCCTTCTCTCTCTCGCTCTCTCTCTCTCTCTCTCTCTCTCTCTTGCCCCCACCCTCCCCTACACACCAACCCTCCCTCCCTCCCTCCCTTCATCCCTTTTAAACAGAAACCCATTAACTTAAAATATACAATTATTGTACTTTTCTGGGATTTGTGCCACACTGTGGCTTATTGCGTGCGCTCATAGCACCAGCCAACAGATGGTAAATCATGAAATTTTATGAAATTATGACGCTAGCGAGGTGTTTTGAAAAGGAGCAGCTGTGAGGGAGGCTGGTGTTATAAATGCTCACAGGTGTGCCGCCTCTGCCCGCTGCCAGCAAACACGGCCCAAATTAAATTACCAACAAAACAGCCAAACGCTGTAATCTCTCTCGTACACACCACTTACGGGTGAAATTGCTTAAACTAAGCAAAGAATTAAATTTTAATTTGCATAAAATATTTATCCCAGGCTGAGGAATTCCAATCGCAAACAAAACGCGCCCCCCCCACCCCACCCCCACTCCCTCACCCCTCTACTTCTCCCCCTCTGTTCTTTGCCCACGTTTTAAATTGGCCGGGGAGAGGGGTTGGGAGGGAGAGTGAAAACCCCAGCACAAAGCATTGATTTGAGTTGGGGTGGGGGGGCGGGGGGGCAAGGGGGCAGGGGGAAGAATTTGCAGTTAAATGCAATGAAATCTGCCCCCCTCCCCTGCACATGCCAACGCATATTTGAGAACAGAAATTGCCTTTTTTTCCTATGCCAACTTTATGCCCAGTTCCGCGTTCTCATTCACTAGTCCAAGTGGGCACCAGTCTCTGTGCCCGTGTCACTGCCTGTGTCGCCGTCTGTGTCAGTGTCTGTCACATGCGGTTCCGGTATGTGAGGATTCTTAGTTTTTTTTTTGGGGGGGGGTAAAAACTAATTGCTGATAGATTTCATGCCAATAATGTAGTCAAAACCACTCCAGAGCCCTGGGCAAACAGTGGCAAGTGATGACACAGGGTGGGGAGGTGGGGGGGGGGAGAAGATGTTGATGTTTTTGAGGGGCGTTATTTTACTTTTAGGAAGTTGGTTCGATTCCCACCTTCACACACACACACACACACACCCCACCCCTCCCCTCCCCTCCCCTCGATCTGTACCGGACTCCTCGCTGCACTAATCCGATCACCCCAGGCCACTGTGACAATGCAATACACACTCCCGCGCACACAAACACAACACAACACACAGCCACATAACACACGTTGGCAAAATCTTATCCCATGGTTGTTTCCTTCCCCTGATGGTTTCAGACAGTGAGCCTGAGAAAGGAGTGAGAGGTGGGGGGGGGGGGGGTGCAGGGGTATTGACATTGCCCCCCCAATGGTGCTTCCCAGTGCTATCCCACAGCTGGATGGTAGGGGGCAATGTGGCGCAACTCAAGTTGTTGGGATGGTTTGGGAAGTCTCCCCCCTCTCCTCAACCACCCCCCCCCCACCCCCGCACCCCACCATCCCACACATACACATACACGCTCCAATCCTCCACTACGCCTTTGGCCTTTTCCGACTGAACATCATTGCAAAGTACGTACAGTTACACATCAGCCAATTGATTCCACGACTTCTCCGTGTGTGCTTAACTCCTTGTGACTTCCCCCCCTTTCACTGGGAGTGCGCCTCTCTGCTGAGATAGCCCCACCATAGTAAGTCACTCTCTCGCTCGCGCTCTCTCTCGGTTTTACTGTTTGACGGAGGAGGGGAGGAGAGAAGAGTTTCTTGGCTCCCAGTTTTATTTCACAGATCAGTAAGCATGATGTGCCTGCTGTTAACACAGGCAAATACTGAAACTATCAACCATCACTTCCAATTCCTTCGCAGTAAAAACAACTTGCATTTGTACAGCGCCTTTCATGTAAGGCGAAGTCTCGAAGCACTTGACAGATGCGCTGCTGGGCAGGACAGCGAGCGGGGAAACGAGAGATTTAAAGATATTGTCCAAAGGTACGGTCGAACAGATGCCTTTACAGGAGGGTTTGTTGATGTGGAGGCGGGAAACAGGGCAGTGGAGAAAGGCGGTGTGGCGAGAGATTCAGAGAACGGCAGTTTATAATATAATATAATAATAATAATAATTCCATTTATTTTGCCCACAAAATGTACAGTCAATTCACTTTACAGTGTATCCTGTGAAGCTCTTTGAGACGTCTCGAAGACGTGATCAGGCGCTGTATCAAATGCAAGGATTATTATAATAATAATTTGCATTTACACAGCGCCCCTCACACAGGGTAGCGTCTCAGAAAGCTTAACAGTATCAGAGCATGAAAGCGCTTCACAGGATATGCTGTCGAGTGGAGTGACTGTATAGTTCGGTAGATGATGGTGGAGCGAGCGGAGGGAGTAGAGAGCGCTAGGAGCAAGAAACAGGCCAGAGATGGACAAGCAGAGGGTACGGCCAGAACGTGAGGCTGTGGGAAGGTGGCTGCGGTGAGCTCGGTCGAGGGCAAAGATCCTGTGAAACCCAATGGAAGAGGTAAGAGAACAAGGAATAAAGGAGGAAGCCTCTCCCTCTTGGGGATCAGTTATCCAGCCACCCACTCCCCCACCAAACCCCCCAGGCCCCCCTCCCCCCCCCCACACACGCACACACACACACACCCCCGCCCCACACACACGCATGCTATAGCATGAACCTCTTTGATCATTCCTTTGAGAAAAATTTAAGATGGCGTGAGGTAACTTGCTGCCTGTAATATTGGCTGCAGCGTTTGCCTACAAAACATACAGTTACTACACTGGAGATTGTTACCTGAAAAGGAGTGATCAAGCAGGCGTTATATCAAACACAAGCACTATTACCTTGTAGGGGGTAGAGGGACGGCATCGTCAGCACAAACACCGTTACGGCAGGAAAATGACTTGTTTATTTGCCCTGAGCCCATCACCTCATGTGTGACCACAGAACTTTTCCTATCTCGAGGTTAAAAGGTGAAACGATCCTATGTTTTCTCCTGCCCCTCACCCTCCACCCCCCACCCACCCCCCACCCATCCCCTTTCCCTGATCTTAGATAAGATTACGAAAGATTAATTGGAGCCTTGATTACTCCGGGAAGAAAGGCAGTGAAGCAGGGAACCAGCGCATGGTGCGTTGTACAGTGGATTCCTGTAGTTTAGTGGTTGGAGCACTCGCCTCGCAAGCGAGAGGACTTGGGTTCGATTCCAGGGCAGGGTGAAATGTTGGTCAAGTTTCCTTACGCCACACGCCTCTGTATACCTAGAGGTATGTTAGTCGTTTGGAGGATCGCTTTTCTAGGAGTAATAATCCCTTCAAGAAAAAAATAATAATTTGGCCACTCAATCCACGACTGTTTGTGGGAAACTGCTGTGCGCAATTGGCTGCCACATTTTGCCCACAAAATATCCAGTCAATTCACTTTACAATCTATTCTGTGAAGCGCTTTGAGACATCTCGAAGACACGATAAGGCGCTATATCAAATGCAAGGATGATGATTATTATTACTGTTACAGGGTGTTCATAAAGTCCTGTTACCCTCCGTGTTTTTCTTCTTCCAATGAATTTTTATTTTCTGTCACAGATGAGTCGAGTGTGACGATGTCTGATGCCAGTAACGTGCTCGTCTATCACTCCAGCCACGACAATGGAAGATGTGGTACCAAACATGGTGACGGCATCATTATCTGCCATGAAAACTATGGCACTCACACACTCACACACACTCACACACTCACACCAATTCTCTGGACGTCTAAATACAGTTTAAACGCTCGTACTGAATACAATTAAGTCATAATAATCCTTGCATTTGCTACAGCGCCTTATCACGTCAACGAGACGTATCAAAGCCCTTCACAGAGTATACCATAAAGTGAATTGATTGTGTATTTTGTGGACAAAACACTCACAAAAGTACTTCTAAATACAACCATCACCGTTCTTCCACATATTTCAGTTGTGTTTCACCTGTCTTTCATGTTTCACCCTTCTCCACTGCTGAAATGAACAGCAAATAAGAGGACCCGGGTTTGATTCCCAGGCAGGGCAGAGTAAGTTTCCTTACTCCACACGCACCTGTTTACCCAGCAGTAACTAGGAAGGAACCTGGTTGTTAGTCGATTGGGGGATCACTTTTCTGGGGGTAATAATTCCTTCCAAAAAGATAAATCACTCAATCCGCTGCTGTGCGCAATTGTTTGCCAAGTTTCACTCACACAATATACAGTCAATTCAGTCTACAGTATATTCTGTGCTTTGAGACGTCTCGAGGCGTAATGATGCGCTACATCAAATGCAAAGATTATTATTAAGGTCCCTGACATGGGGTTTGAACCCTCTATCTGCGTTGGGCTGTGTTGGGCCGGGGGCTGTGTTGGGCCGGGGGCTGTGTTGGGTCGGGGGCTGTGTTGGGCCGGGGGTTGTGTTGAGCTGGGCTGTGTTGTGTTGGGCTGAGCTGGGGGCTGTGTTGGGCTGGGGGTTGTGTTGGGCTGGGGGTTGTGTTGGGCTGGGGGCTGTGTTGGGCTGGGGGCTGTGTTGGGCTGGGGGCTGTGTTGGGCTGGGGGTTGTGTTGGGCTGGCGGCTGTGTTGGGCTGGGGGTTGTGTTGGGCCGGGGGCTGTGTTGAGCTGGGCTGTGTTGTGTTGGGCTGAGCTGGGGGCTGTGTTGGGCTGGGGGTTATGTTGGGCTGGGGGCTGTGTTGGGCTGGGGGTTGTGTTGGGCTGGGGGCTGTGTTGGGCTGGGGGTTGTGTTGGGCTGAGCTGGGCCCTGTGTTGGGCTGGGGGCTGTGTTGGGCTGGGGGCTGGGTGTTGTGTTGGGCTGAGGGCTGGACTGTACTGGTCTGCGCTGGGCTGTGATGGGCTGGGCTGTGCTGGTCTGGGCTGAGTTGCATTGGGCTGGGCTGGGGATTGTGTTGGGCTGGGCTGGGGGCTGGGTTGTGTTGGGCTGGGTTGCATTGGGCTAGGGGTTGTGTTGGGCTGGGCTGGGGGCTGGGTTGTGTTGGGCTGGGTTGCATTGGGCTAGGGGTTGTGTTGGGCTGGGCTGGGTTTTGTTAGGCTGAGCTGGGCCCTGTGTTGGGCTGGGCTGTGCTGGTCTGCGCTGGGCTGGGGGCTGTGTTGGGCTGTGTTGGGCTGTGTTGGGCTGGGGGCTGTGTTGGGCTGGGGGCTGTGTTGGGCTGGGGGCTGTGTTGGGCTGGGGGCTGTGTTGGGCTGGGGGTTGTGTTGGGCTGGGGGCTGTGTTGGGCTGGGGGTTGTGTTGGGCTGGGGGCTGTGTTGGGCTGGGGGCTGTGTTGGGCTGTGTTGGGCTGGGGGCTGTGTTGGGCTGGGGGCTGTGTTGGGCTGGGGGCTGTGTTGGGCTGTGTTGGGCTGGGGGCTGTGTTGGGCTGGGGGCTGTGTTGGGCTGGGGGCTGTGTTGGGCTGGGGGCTGTGTTGGGCTGGGGGCTGTGTTGGGCTGGGGGCTGTGTTGGGCTGGGGGCTGTGTTGGGCTGGGGGCTGTGTTGGGCTGGGGGTTGTGTTGGGCTGGGGGCTGTGTTGGGCTGGGGGCTGTGTTGGGCTGTGTTGGGCTGGGGGCTGTGTTGGGCTGGGGGCTGTGTTGGGCTGTGTTGGGCTGGGGGCTGTGTTGGGCTGGGGGCTGTGTTGGGCTGGGGGCTGTGTTGGGCTGGGGGCTGTGTTGGGCTGGGGGCTGTGTTGGGCTGGGGGCTGTGTTGGGCTGGGGGCTGTGTTGTCTATGGGTAGGAATGACATTCATCACCATTGTCAGTCAGAATCACAGTCCCAGCTCTGCCAATCCCATTGATTTCTCTGTCCATCAAAGCTTTCCTCAGGTCACTGACTGAGAGAGGAGGAGGGAGGAGGGGGGAGAGGGGCTGTGGATGATCATTTGCTTCCAGTATATCTGTGTCTGGTCTCCTCTCTCCTTTTTTTCGATGGCCCACTCCGGTGTTCCTTATCTAATCAGCTCCTTGACATCAAGGCAACTCAGTGCCACAGGGAGGGAGGGACGGAGGGAGAGGAGGGAGGCCTTGCTATAAAAACAGCTGGTGTTAGTCCAGGAATGATAAATAATAATCCATGCATTTGATATAGCGCCTTATCACATCGTCGAGACGTCTCAAAGCGTTTCACTGGAAAGTGGAGTGACTGTGTATTTTGTGAATGTAGTGGCCAATTTTGCACACAGCGACGTCCTGTAAACAGCCACAGAGTGAGTGAGTGAGTGAGTGAGTGAGTGAGTGAGTGAGTGAGTGAGTGAGTGAGTGAGACAATCAGAGACACAGAGAGAGAGAGAGAGAGAGGGAGGGAGGACAAGAGATGGACAGTCTACCTTTCCTTGTTGAGGTGACGGACTCAGTGATCAGCGCAAATCCTCTCATAATTCAATCCAGAACATTGCGGCTCCGAAGTTTCCTGAAGCCCCAAAGAGCTGACACCAGACGGGGACACAGGGAGCCATCGATGACTTAAAACGCTGCGAGAAATCCCAAAGATATTTCTCGCGCTCGTTATTTAATAATCCTCAGAGTTTCACACGACACGCCCCGCCTCATCGAAGCGCTTCGCCAGACATGACTGTGAAGTGTAGTGACTGTTTTGTGGACGAATATCGCAGCCGATTTGCGACATCTCACAGACGGACAGCGGTGAGGTGGATGGGCGGTTACTAACCTGTCGGATTGTCAGCTCGAGCCACAGGGAGAGACACTGTCTTAACAGCTCAGGCGGGACCTCAGTTTCAGGTCTGGTGGGGGTGGGCGGGGGGGTGGGGGGGGGAATCCACCAGTCATTGGGAGAGCCACAATACCACCATTTGTGCAGCGCCCTTCACGTTGGGAGGACGTCCCGAGGCACTGGGAATGGTTCACTGTCGCCGCGCGCCATGCAGGAATGTCTCCTGATTGACAACGAGCCCGGCTGCTCATGGTGACACCGGTGCCCGATTATACACTCAGGCCCTTCGCTGGGGACGTCAAACCGTGAAGAGCTGCTGCTCGGCCAAACAATACAGGAACGAGCCCCCTCCCACCCACCCCCACCAACTCTCGCTCCACCCTCGCCCCACCCTCGCCCCCTCCCCCACTCGCTCCCGCACATAACGTCCTCTTGTTTATCTATAAATTATCATCATTATTGCCTCCGTGTCTCCCCGGAGCCGGTGACTGTAGTTTATATTAATTTGAGCCGCCTTCGCTGGAGGCTGCTTATGAATATGTAAATTGCGCAGTTAATGATGTCCCTGGAAGATTGCAAATTCAAGAGGGAAACCGAGATCAGTCCCCTCCCCCTACCCCCCCAACCCCCCACCCCCTCCACCCTCTACCCCCCCAATCCCCCACCCCCTCCGCCCCCTGCGCTCTCACTAATATTCCCCTCAGTCCGGACACTAAACCAACATAATAATAACAATAATCCTTGCATTTGACACAGCGCCTTATCACGTCTTCGAGACGTCTCGAAGCGCTTCACAGAATGAACTGTAAAGTGTAGTGACTGTGTGTTTTCGTGGGCGAAACGTGTCCACATGTCGCACAACAAAACAGTGCTGGGAGAGAGAAGGGAGTTTCTCTCTCTCCCATTGCCCCTCCCTACAGGCTCGGGGAGTGGGGGGTGTGGGGGTTTGGATGATAGAGTCACGGGGTGGGGGAGGTGTCTGGGGGTGGGGGAGGGGGGGGCTTTCTTTTGATCCATTGGCTTTGCCGAGCGGAATATTCGACGCTGTGAAAATTATCCCCGGTGCTAATCGTCACGTTCCCCCCATCTTTTTGCAGCCGTCGCGATCTTTAAAGCAAAGACACTTGTCGTTCAGCAAAACTGTAATGGTCTGCGATAAAGTCAACATCCTGCCCAGCGCACGGAATTATTTATGAATGTAGTCGTTTTGGGGGCTTTCATCAAACGCTTGCAATTCCATCGCTTTTGCTCTTTAAAACTAATCAGCAATTCTCAGCCCCGACTTCGCCGCAAACTGGTTTATGGAGGCAGCTGTTAATTTACTCTCATATGTAGATATTTGTGCATTATTTATATTTCTGGGTCTGTTACCAGCCTGATCCGCGCTGCGCTCTGAACGCCCCCGGATTCGCAAGATCACAAGAGATAGAGAGGAAGGTCCCAGCGTCTCCCAGCACAGCACCCAGCGACTGCTCAATGAGACCGGGGTCCTGGCCTCGACCACCGTCCTGGTGAGAGCAGGAACTGCCAACATCTGCCCCCAACATCTGGACACAATATGCGCTCTTTATTGATAACTGTATCCCACCACTGACATCTCCTCGTCTAACCTTAACCCTCAGGGTCACAGCTTACTCACACCGCATGCAAAAAAGAAAGAAATCCCCCCCCCGATTCCTTCCCCACGCACCTCCCCCCCAACCCCCCACCAGCCCCCAACCACCGCCACGCACACACACACGCACACGCACACACAGTGCCCAGGTGAATCGTGTGTATGAGTGTGTGTGAGTATGTTTGAATGCGATTATGTGAGGGTATGAGTGTGTGCATGATTGTGTGTGTGTGTGTGTGTGTATGAGTGTGTGAGAATGTGAGTGTGTCTGTCTGTGTGATTGTGTGAGTGTGAATGTAGTGAGTGGGAGAGTATGTGTGAGTGTGTTTGTGTGAGAATGTGTGAGTGTGTTTGAATGTGAGTGAATGTGACAGAGACTATAAGTCAAGTGAGTGTGTGTGTGAGAGTGTGTGTGAGTGAGTGTGAGTGTGTAAGTGTGAGCGAGTGTGTGTGAGAGAGGTGTGTGAGTGTGTATGTGAGAGTGCGTGAGTGAGTGGGTGTGTAAGTGTGAGTGAGTGAGTGTGTGTGTGTGTGTGAGTGTGTAAGTGTGAGTGAGTGTGTACGTGTGAGAGTGTGTGAGTGTGTAAGTGCGAGAGAGTGTGTGAGTGAGTGTGGTGAGTGTGAGAACCAGTAATGAGATGAGAAAACTCGTGATCTCATCAATGAGGAAAAGATGCACCAAAATTAATAGACTTTGTGTTAAAAGCGGCAAAAACACCTAATTAGTGACAGATGAACCTCTCGGGGCCCATTACTGTTCCTACACCTAAACTCCAGCTCCCACCAGCCTCGCCCAGTAACAGAGAGTCACAGAGAAACACCACCCAGCACCCAGCACCCTGCCACCCAGCACCCAGCACCCTGCCACCCAGCACCCTGCCACCCAGCACCCAGCACCCTGCCACCCAGCACCCAGCACCCTGCCACCCAGCACCCTGCCACCCAGCACCCAGCACCCAGCACCCTGCCACCCAGCCCCCAGCACCCTGCCACCCAGCACCCTGCCACCCAGCACCCAGCACCCTGCCACCCAGCACCCTGCCACCCAGCACCCAGCACCCTGCCACCCAGCACCCTGCCACCCAGCACCCTGCACCCTGCACCCTGCCACCCAGCACCCTGCCACCCAGCACCCTGCCACCCAGCACCCTGCCACCCAGCCACCCTGCCACCCAGCACCCTGCACCCTGCCACCCAGCACCCTGCCACCCAGCACCCTGCACCCTGCACCCTGCCACCCAGCACCCTGCCACCCAGCACCCTGCCACCCAGCCACCCTGCCACCCAGCCACCCTGCCACCCAGCACCCTGCCACCCAGCACCCTGCCACCCAGCACCCTGCCACCCAGCACCCTGCCACCCAGCACCCTGCCACCCAGCACCCTGCACCCTGCCACCCAGCACCCAGCACCCTGCCACCCAGCACCCAGCACCCTGCCACCCAGCACCCTGCCACCCAGCACCCTGCCACCCAGCACCCTGCCACCCAGCACCCTGCCACCCAGTCAACAAGCACCCAACACCCAGCCACCCAGTCACCCAGCAGTCAGCACCCAGCCAGCCTCCAACACAGCAACAGGCACAGTGGGGGCACAGGGAGGCCATTCAGCCAGGATCAGAGGCTACTCCTTGCATACTGTCCCCCCCCCACACACACACTCCCCCCCCACACACACACACACTCCCCCCACACACACTGCCCCCCCCACACACACACCCCCCCCACACACACACACACTCACACATTCCCCCCACACATACACATGCACTTCCTCCCCCACACATATACACTCCCCTCCACACACACACTCACCCACCACACACTCTCCCCCCACACACATTCCCCACCCCCCACACGCATACACCCTCCCCCCACATACACAAACACTCACCCCCACACACACACACATTCCCCCCCCCACACACTCCCCGCACGCACACTCCCCTTTCCACACAAAACTCCCCTCCCCACCCACACTCCTCCCCCCACAAACACACACCCTACCCTCACACACACTCCCCCCACACACACACAATCCCTCGCCACACACATACTCCCCCCCACACACACACACTTCCCCCGCCACACACACACTCCCCCCCCCACACACACTCCCCCCACACATACACACACTGACCCCCACACACACCCTCCCTCCACATATACCCTCCCTCCACACACACTCCCTCACACACACACACGCTCCCTGCCCACACACACACACACACCCCCACACACTCGCTCCCCTCCCCCCAGCCCCTTGCGCAGATGGAAACACAACGCCACCATTGCCACCCGACCTGCCATCTCCGCCCTGGGCAATTTCAGATCACCTGACACTCGGGTTTGGGTGAAGAAGACCCTTCGGCCCATCTCATGCCTTCCAGACACCCACTCGCCCATCCCCTCCCCATCACAGTGTTGAGCTGCTATCGAAGCCCAGGGTCGAGGCCTCACGAGCTTTCCGCGTGAAACCCTGAGCTGAGCCTATCTCCCGGCCCCAGCTCTGCGCTGTTCCCGTTAACCCCAGCCTCAGCCTCTCTCACCCCCTGACGCGGGGCTGTTTCCCGCCCGCTGTGAACAAGACAGAATTGTCACCTTAATATTTCATATAAAATACACTAAAAATCCGGGTTTTCATTAAAGTTTGGCTCCATTACACGTGTCAAACACCCTCCCCTCCCCTCCCCTCCCTCCCCGACCATCAATTATTCACCATTAATAAACAGCGACTCTGCCTGCGTTATCAATAATGAAAGGCTTGGCATTGCACAGGGCCCATTTCAACAGATCTGTCCTTTCATTTTACACCGAAAGGGAATTAAAGCCACTTTACCCCAATCAGCTCATCACGTCCTCTCCCGCCCAGAGAACATAAGAAACCCGAGATGAATAAAAGACCAAGGTCCATCTAGTTTGCCTTTCACCTTCCTGGCGGTCGCATGCACATATGTCCCAAACTCCCAATGTGCTATTGTACTGTATCCCATAATGTTATTTCCCAAAAGAAAACTCTCTAATCTGTGTTTGAAAGAATCAACATTTCCTGCTTCAACCGTCCACAGGTTCACTGTTCGCTCACTGAAATAGTGTTTGTGTAGATTCGTTCTGAATTTCCTCCCTTCAATCGCAGGCCGTGTCCTCTGGTTCTACTATTCTGGACAAGTTGAAGCAGCCCGTCATGTTTTGCACCTTTAGAACCTTAAAGACAGCGATCATCTCTCTCATCTCTCAATCTTCTCTTTTCCAACGTGAACATGTAATAGTAATAATAATAACAATAATAATAATATGCTCAATTTACTTAGTAGTTATCCAGCAATCAAATGCCCCTGTCTGTGTGGGAGGTAGGAACAGGAGGAGGCCATTCAGCCCCTCGAGGCTGTCCCACCATTCTATTAGATCATGGCTGACCTGTGCCTCAACCCCAATTACCCGCCTTTCCTCGTATCCTTTGATATTAGAAAGTAATATCTCAGGATACAATGTACAGTTTGGGACATGACCAGCGACTGTCCGGACAGTGGCAGGTAAACTGGGTGGACTTGTTTTGCTTAGCAAAGGCTTATGTTCTTATGATACCCTTTAACATAACAACCCTCTGACCACCTCAGTCTTGGAAAATTTCAATTGATCCGATTGACTTGAACTTGTCCCGCTGCCCAGCCCAGCTCAGCCCAGCCCAGCCCAGCCCAGCTCAGCCCAGCCCAGCCCAGCCCAGCCCAGCCCAGCTCAGCCCAGCCCAGCCCAGCTCAGCCCAGCTCAGCCCAGCTCAGCCCAGCCCAGCCCAGCTCAGCCCAGCCCAGCCCAGCCCAGCCCAGCCCAGCTCAGCCCAGCCCAGTCCAGCCCAGCCCAGCCCAGCCCAGCTCAGCCCAGCCCAGCTCAGCCCAGCTCAGCCCAGCCCAGCTCAGCCCAGCCCAGCCCAGCCCAGCCCAGCTCAGCTCAGCCCAGCCCAGCCCAGCTCAGCCCAGCTCAGCTCAGCTCAGCCCAGCCCAGCTCAGCCCAGCTCAGCTCAGCCCAGCCCAGCCCAGCTCAGCTCAGCTCAGCCCAGCTCAGCCAGCCCAGCCCAGCCCAGCTCAGCTCAGCCCAGCCCAGCCCAGCTCAGCTCAGCCCAGCCCCCGACACTCAACTCCCCAGGTCACTTACTCATTTGCCACAACAGTCAAACTCCCCACCACCACAACAACAACTTGCATTTATAGAGCACCCCTTGTGCAGGGTAGCGTCCCAGAGTGCTTGGGCAAGAGACTGGGTCACCAGGTACAATTCGACAAGAGAACAGAGTCTCTCTCTCTTCTTGCATCTTGGCTTCCAATCCCCCCGATAAAATAATAATAACAATAATGATAAAATGCAAGGGTAATTATTACTATTATCCTAAAATCAGTCGTTCACTTCACATCTGTTTGCGGGGCCATCGCTGTGAGCAGAACTGGCTGTGTTCGCCAACAAAATGCACAGTCACTACACTGTTCAGTAAATCCTGCGAAACGCTTTGAGACATCATCCTGACGTGAAAGGGATCTCAGTTTATCATCTCATCCAGAGGGTGGTGTCTCCGACAATGTGGCGCTCTCCCCCCCCACCCTCTCTCCACCCCCACCCCCACCACCCCACAGGGGTAAGACTGCGAGCTCAATTTCCCCAATGTGGTGGGGCGGGGGGGCTTGAACCCACAACCCACAACCTCCTGACTCAGAGACGAGAGTGCTACCCACGTACACTGTGAGAAAGCTTCACTCGCTCCCAATCTGACAGCAAACGACATTTCTTTCCGTGTATATTTTCCTGTCGGGAATCTCCTGAGTGACACAAAGGGCAAATCAGAGGCAGACGAGCTCCGGTCACTGCTAACGCGGTTAAGTGTCTGGAATTCCTCCAGAGACGGCAGAGGCTTTGACCTCGGGCTATTTCGGGAATGTTCATGGAGAGATTTACAGGCTGGGGCTTTCTCTTCCCATTTCTCTTGCTCCGAGTAAACTGAGAGGGGTGGGGGGGCAGTGGGGGGGAAAGTCCGAGCCAGGAACTGCTCTCGTTTTATCAACCGTCTTGGCTTCCTCCCGGACGTTCCCGCTGCTGCCGGTCGGGAAACGATTAAACAATGGGAATGTTCAGCTTCCGCTTTGGAAAGACAAGGTAATGATAATGCTGCGATAATAATAATAATCCTTGCATTTGATACTGCGCCTTATCATGTCGTAGCCACATCTCAAAGCGCTTCACAGAACACACAGTCACTCCACGTTAGAGTAAATCCTGTGAAGCGCTTTGAGGCGTCTCGACGACATGATAAGGCGCTGTATCAAATGCAAGGATTATTATTATCATTATAATAACATGCGGATAATACGGCGGAGGGGAAGGGGGAGAGGGAAACTGGAACGTTGAATGATTTAAGGAGAAATATTAAAGAACGGTGTTTAGCTGAGAATAGAATCGTGTGTCGCTGACTTTAATATCACTCACGGTAACTGTAATTTCCCCACTGATTTCCCAGACTACCTCGAGGTGGGGGGGGGGGGGGGGCGGAGAATTGGGAGAGACCCTTCCCACAGTAAATGGGAACCAGAGAAACAAAACCGGGTGATCCACAGCTAATTGGAAGAAGCAGTTGCACGCTATCTATCTATCCCCTGGCTGTGTGAAGCCTCCAGATCCTCAGGGGGGTGGGGTACCCGAGTAAACAGGCCACAATGGGGGGAGGGGTGGTGATGGGGGTCCCGGGGTGGGGGGGGGGATTCAGCCATTGTTAGGCAAGCGGCAGACTCTTAATTACCGGCACATCCGGCGCAACTCAAAGCAAGGTTTCCTCGAGAAGCGTTTAAAGTAATAACAAGACTCGGAAAAACCCCTTCTCCGAAAAAACACACAGTCACTCCACTTTACAGTGTATCCTGTGAAGCGCTTTGAGACGTCCCAATGACGCGATAAGGTGTTGTGTCAAATGCGAGGATTATCATTCATGCTGATGGGTGTGGTGGGGTCCAGTTGAGTGGGCGTGTGGTGGGGGGGGGTTGGGTGTGAGGGGTGTGAGGGGTGGGGGTCGGAGTGTATTATTTAGGCTGAGTGGGGGGAATTAACCTTTCTGCCACATTCCATGGCCCAGAGAAAGAGAGACATGGGCGGGTGGGGGGGAGTGGGGGGAGGGGAGAGAAATCAACTATTCATGAAGATTGAAGAAGATTATTTCGATGAACTTCAATGTAATTTGGTACAAATTAAAAAGATCCATCTCTCGCCACCGTCCATCTAATTCCAATCAGACGCCGGCAGCTCACAGACACCGTCCTGATTACAATCCTCACCCTGACGGCAAAAACACACACCAGCATCCGAGCTGTTACTGCCCCCACCCCAGCACTCTCCCCTCCCCGTCCTCACTCCCTCACCCACCCAGCAACCCCACCCCTCACACCCAGCACCGCCCGCAAACCCCTCACAATCCTCGTATAAACTGCTCCGGGGGCGGGAGAAAAAGGAAGGCACTTCTTTTGCAACGTACCATCCACGCTCGAAAGCCAACAAATGGATTATTTATCGGGTCTAAGAGTGTCCTGATGGTCTTGGGAAGCAGGGAATTGCAGCCCGTTCCATCTTTACTGAGAGAGAGAAAGAAATCTCCCCCCAAAATTGATGCCCTCACATCCAGCCGTTGGGTAAGAATAACCGTCGTAACCGGAAACCCTCGGTCCAGGTGCCATCTGTTGGCGGCTTTAATTGATCTGCCGGTTACCATGTTCCCCTCACACACTGGGACGGGCAGCAGGAACCGCTCTAATCTAATGGGTTGATAATGGAGGTTACCCCGTGACAGAGTGAGGAGCGGTCATTGGGAATGCGCGCAACACGGGAACGGGATAACGTCTGGCTTTCCATCACTCCCGCCTTTCCAAAAGCTTCTGGGTCGTGACAAGCGGCTTCGGAGTGAGGATCGATCCAGGCCCCCCCCCCATTTTCCATCCCACTTCTCCCCACCCCCTTTCCTCACTTCCCCCTTCCTCACCCCCATTCCTCACTCCCCCTCCTCAGCCCCCCTCCACACCCCCACTCCTCACCCCTCCTCCTCACTCCCCCGCCTCCTCACTCCCCCCCTCCCCACCCCTCACTCCCCATGTGTGTGCGTGTGTGTGTGCTCCTCTGTGCCTCATCCCTGTGTACCTGCCTCTCCTCGGGTAAGCAGGTAATCATGAGCTGCCAAGTGAAAGGTGACCCATTAAAATGATGGATTTAGTGGTGTGACTCTGGCAGATGCTTGTCCTTAATGCACCTTGGCCCCTTGTTCGGTCATATCAATATCCGCACAGAGACCTCATTACAGCAACACACAGCACAGCCCCAGCAAAGGGTCATGTGTGGTCTCGCTTCAGTGTGTGACTGACTCCAGCACACTCCAGCCTGTCCATCTCACCACAGCATTTCCTCCCCCCCACCCCTGACACCCCCACCCTCCGCAGATAACACTCTCTCCTACAGAATAACAGCCTCTGCTTTAACCCCTGGACTGTTTGTGGGACACTGCTGTCCCTCCTCTTGCCCACAAAATAATAATATTAATAATAATCCTTGCATTTGATACAGCGCCTTATCACGTCTTCGAGACGTCTCAAAGCGCTTCACAGGATACACTGTAAAGTCAATTGATTGTATATTTTGTGGGCGAAACGCGGCAGCCAATTACGCACAGCAGCGTCCCCACAGACAAACAGTCGTGGAGCGAGTAACCAAATTATTATTTTTTATTTATTTTCTTGATGGGATTCTTGCCCCTGGAAAGCGATCTGCCAATCAACTAACAAGCGGGTTCCTACTTACGTATACAGTCACTCCACTTTGCAGCGTATCTCCGTGAAGAGCTTTAAGACATCTCGACGACCTGATGTGGCGCTGTATTAAAAATGCAAGGATTATCACATTCTCCCACTCCCTTTTTATTTTTATGCCTCAACAACAACAACAACAAAATTACATTTATAGAGCCCCTTTCACGTCGGGAGGACGTCCTAAGGCGCTGGACAGTCAGGGGTCAGGACCTGAGCATGGGGGAGGGGTGGGGTAGGGGTGAGGGAAGGCAGGGAGGTGGGAGGGAGACCAAAGGCACGGTCAAAAAGAAGGGTCTTGAAACCGACCTTGAAGGAGACAAGGGAGGAAGCGAGGCGAAGGGACTATGGGATGGAGTTCCAGAGTGTGGAGGCAGAGAAGCTGAAAGCCCGGCCACTGATGGTAGGGCGGGTCGGGCAGGAGACATGGAGCTGACCGGAGCCCACTGAACGGAGGGAGCGGGCAGGTTGGTAGGGAGTCAGCAGATCAGAGAGGTAGGAGGGGGCAAGGCCGTGGATTGCCTTGAAAGTGAGGATGAGGATCTTGAACTCGATCCTCTGAGGGATGGGGAGCCAGTGGAGTCGGGCGAGGGAGGAGGATGGGAGTGATGGGGTCAGGCGAGGGTGGGAGTGATGGGGTCACGGAGCCTGGTGCGCGAGTGTACACGAGCTGCAGAGTTTTGGATGATCTGCAGCTTGTGAAGGGAAGAGTTGGGAAGGCCGATGAGGAGGGAGTTTCCATAATCGAGCCTTGATGTGACGAATGAGTGGGTGAGGGTTTGGGCAGCCTGAGGGGTGAGGCAGTGGCGGAGTCTGGCAATGTTGTGGGGGTGGTGGTGGGCAGTGCCGGTCATGGTGCGGATGTAGGGGAGAAAGGACAGTTCAGAGTCAAACAAGACACCCTGGTTCCTGACTTGTCTTATTTCTATCATTATTATGATGATTATTATTATTTTATAAAGGCTGGGAGGTCACCCGGGCCTGAGCTGATACTCAAAGACATCTTTTTGGCTTTTTTTACCATTAAAAACCTCCGCAGGTTGGAGTGGCAAATGCACTCTCTGCCCAGAGAGACTCTCCCTGCTCACTTAATCCCGCAGAGAACAGGACAATGTGAAAACCACGTGCAAACACAGCTGTATTATGCGCCACGTGTAAACCATGTGCTCCGGTGATATTACAGGTGACTTTAATTAGGTCGTCATCAAACTGAAGGGATCGCTTTTTAACGACGTTGTTAAGAAATCGTTTCCATCGGGTGTTAATGATATCATTAAGGTCACCTGTGATTCTCTGTGCAGCTGTGTTTGCACACTCACAGCCACACACACTCGCACAGCTGTTTTTGTACACTCACAACTACACTCACACCGGGAGAGAGAGAGAGAAACTCCCTTCTCTTGTCCAATAGCCCCACAGGAGATCTTTAACGTCCACCTGAACAGGGCACAGAACAACAACAACAAGAAGATTCAATTTTATAGAGCGCCTTTCACGTCGGGAGGACGTCCCAAGGCGCGGGACAGTTGGGTCAGGACCCGAGCAGTGGGGAAACGGTCAGGGTGAGGGGAGGGAAGGGAGAAGGACGGTATCTCCGACAACGAGGGGCTCTCTCCCCCCCCCCCAGTGCTGCGCTGAATTGTTAGCCTGGATGGTGAGCTCAAAGGCCCTCCCCTGCCAACACAGCACACACCCCCCCACCCCACACACACACACAGGCACAGACACACACACACAGACACCACACACAGAGGAGCTGGTGCTGGGCTGTGGATGTGTGAAGCGACGTGTGAAATGGTTATTTTGCCACCAGCTACAGCTTGTAGCAACCGAACAAATCCGTGTTTAATGTCAAATCTGCTCCTTTTATAGAGAAACATTGCTTCACGCGGCTCGCGCTCACTTTAACTCCTTGCTCCACAGCACCTGAGCCTCACGCTTGCCTCGTACATTTACCTTCTACTTACCCCCACCCACCCCCACCCTCTCCCCCTCCCACCCTCCTGTGTGAGTGTGAGTGATTGTGTGTGAATGTGCAAATAAACCTGTGTGAGCGTGACTGTGTGCGGCTGTGAGTGTGCAAACACAGCCGTCCTCACAAACAGCCGAATGTGAGTGTGAATGTGACAGCCTAAACCGCACAGTGATGTGTTACAGAGGGGCCACCCCTGGCGGGTTTATCAAACTTTATGAAAAGAGATGGATTCAATAGCAGCGACACACTGTCAACCCTCAGCACTCACTCGCTCACTCACTCACTCACTCGCTCCCTCGCTCACTCACTCACTCACTCACTCACTCATTCATGCGCTCACTCATTCACTCGCTCACTCACTCGCTCAAATCGTTCTTCACTCACTCACTCACTCGCTCACTCGCTCAATCGTTCTTCACTCACTCGCTCACTCGCTCAATCGTTCTTCACTCACTCACTCACTCACTCACTCGCTCACTCACTCCCTCCCTCGCTCACTCACTCACTCGTTCACTCACTCGCTCACTCGCTCACTCACTCGCTCACTCACCCGCTCATTCACTCACTCACTCCCTCGCTCGCCGGGGGGAGGTGACCACAGGCGCGGTGGAAGAGGAAGGTCTTCAGGGGCGACCTGAGGATGGGGAAGGAAGGGGCAAGGCGGAGGGATAGAGGGAGAGTTTCGGGGCTGAAAGTCAGCGTCGGAGGCGAGAGGCAGAGAGCGACTGAGTTTGGGAAAAAGTGGAAACGATTTGAACAGCGGTCAGTCACTGCC
>NW_024704749.1:22769317-22771817 GCF_018977255.1 Callorhinchus milii
TTCAACTGAGCTCACGGTCACCTCCCTCGGCCTCGCTCAGAGTCGGGCTCCAACACTGTCGAGTGGACTGGGACTCTGCCCTGAGCGAGTGAGCTCGAACCCACAACCTTCTGACTCGGAGGTGAGTGAGCTGCGGACCGAGTCGGGATGGGGGCACGGGAGAAGGGGGTGAGAGGGGGCGGGAGGAGAGCGGGGGTGGAGGGGGATTGGTGGCGGGAGACAGGAGTGGGGGAGTGTTTGGAGTGGAAACTCAGCGACTTAAACGGCTTTTAGTAATTGAGTCATTAATGGATCTGAGCGCCAATCCTGCTTTTAATTCCCGCATCCCACACGTGCTCATAAATATATTAGGCGCGAGAGATACATCACTGTGAGCGAACCGGGCAAAACCATTTGTTTCGGTGACATTTTGTCGTCAGGTTTTAAAAATCCCTAAGTAATCTTTTTGATTGATTAAAAGGTGTCCGGGTTTATCGAATGTGATTTCAGATTTATCATATCCTGTTCGGATTTATTAATGATTTTCAATTTGTAAAGCCTGATGTGGACTTGTCAGCGCACACACAGCACAACCCAGACTGGTCACCAGCTACTCCATCCCACAACGGCAACCGCAACACCTGTGCACATCTGGTCACCGATAAACACCGGCTGGGCCTGGGGGTGGGGCTGGGGGTGGGGGGTGGGGGTGGGGTGAGGGTGAGGGGTGGGGCTGGGGGAAGGTGGGCCTGGGGGTGGGGCTGGGGGTGTGGCTGGGGAGGTGGGCCCGGAGGTGGGGCTGGGGGTGGGGGGGTGAGGGTGGGGCTGGGGGAAGGTGGGCCTGGGGTGGGGCTGGGGGTGGGCCGGGGAGGTGGGCCCGGAGGTGGGCTGGGGTTGGGGGTGGGGCTGGGGGAAGGTGGGGCCGGGGGAGGTGGGCCGGGGTGGGGCTGGGGGAGACGGGCTGGAGGTGGGGGTTGGGGAGACGGGGCTGGAGGTGGGGGAGACGGGCTGGAGGTGGGGGTAGGGGAGACGGGGCTGGAGGTGGGGTGGGGGGACGGGGCTGGAGGTGGGGTGGGGGAGACGGGGCTGGAGGTGGGGGTGGGGGAGACGGAGCTGGAGGTGGGGGTGGGGGAGACGGGGCTGGAGGTGGGGGTGGGGGAGACGGGGCTGGAGGTGGGGTGGGGGAGACGGGGCTGGAGGTGGGGGTGGGGGAGACGGGGCTGGAGGTGGGGTGGGGGAGACGGGGCTGGAGGTGGGGTGGGGGGGGAGACGGGGCTGGAGGTGGGGGTGGGGGAGACGGGGCTGGAGGTGGGGGTGGGGGAGACGGGGCTGGAGGTGGGGGTGGGGGAGACGGGGCTGGAGGTGGGGTGGGGGAGACGGGGCTGGAGGTGGGGTGGGGGTGGGGGAGACGGGGCTGGAGGTGGGGGTGGGGAGACGGGGCTGGAGGTGGGGTGGGGGAGACGGGGCTGGAGGTGGGGGTGGGGGAGACGGGGCTGGAGGTGGGGTGGGGGAGACGGGGCTGGAGGTGGGGGGGGGAGACGGGCTGGAGGTGGGGGAGACGGGGCTGGAGGTGGGGGAGACGGGGCTGGAGGTGGGGAGACGGGGCTGGAGGTGGGGTGGGGAGACGGGGCTGGAGGTGGGGGTGGGGGAGACGGGGCTGGAGGTGGGGGTGGGGAGACGGGGCTGGAGGTGGGGGAGACGGGGCTGGAGGTGGGGAGACGGGGCTGGAGGTGGGGGAGACGGGGCTGGAGGTGGGGGTGGGGGAGACGGGGCTGGAGGTGGGGGTGGCTCCCACACACACACAGTAAGTAAGGGCATTTGATAACAATCGGAGGGTCTCACAGAGCCTCACGGGGTTGGACTGTAGATGCAGTGACTGTGTGTCCTGGCGAGTGGAGCTGCCGGTTCGCGCACAGCAGTGTCCCACAAACAGTCGTGGATTGAGTGACCCAATTATTATTGTTTTTTTTCTTGAGGGATTATTGTCAGGCGAGCGGAGTAAGGAAACCTGGCCACGGTGATTCCCTGCCGGGAATCAAACCCAGGTCTCTCGCTTGCGAGGCGAGTGGTCTAACCACTGAGCTACAGGACTCCGCTGACATATCTGACATTTTCAACTTTATTTGTGCAACAGTTATTAAAAAAAAAGTTTTTCATATGTTATATATAGATGTCTCTGCGGATGATTTTCCCGCCCGGGATCTATTTACTGTCTTGAGAATTGTATGTGATAAGTTGGGGGTTGCGGAGGGGTTGGTGAGGTGGGTGGGGGGGGGGGGGCTTTGAGCTGACAGTCTAGGCTGACCTTCCAGCGCAGCACTGGGGGGGGTGGGGGGGGGGGGGGAGTATGGTTTGGCGGGGGTCGGGGGGTGGATGCGGTGGGGAGCACTGCATTGTCGGAGACCCCGTCCTTCTACGGATGAGATATTAAAACTGAGATCCAGTCTGCGTCTGTTCAGGTGGACATTAAAGATCCCGGATGTTAAAAGAGAAGAAGTTTTTCTCTCTCTTTCGCTCTCCC
>NW_024704749.1:22774317-22899317 GCF_018977255.1 Callorhinchus milii
CCTCGCTCAGAGTCGGGCTCCAACACTGTCGAGTGGACTGGGACTCTGCCCTGAGCGAGTGAGCTCGAACCCACAACCTTCTGACTCGGAGGTGAGTGAGCTGCGGACCGAGTCGGGATGGGGGCACGGGAGAAGGGGGTGAGAGGGGGCGGGAGGAGAGCGGGGGTGGAGGGGATTGGTGGCGGGAGACAGGAGTGGGGAGTGTTTGGAGTGGAAACTCAGCGACTTAAACGGCTTTTAGTAATTGAGTCATTAATGGATCTGAGCGCCAATCCTGCTTTTAATTCCCGCATCCCACACGTGCTCATAAATATATTAGGCGCGAGAGATACATCACTGTGAGCGAACCGGGCAAAACCATTTGTTTCGGTGACATTTTGTCGTCAGGTTTTAAAAATCCCTAAGTAATCTTTTTGATTGATTAAAAGGTGTCCGGGTTTATCGAATGTGATTTCAGATTTATCATATCCTGTTCGGATTTATTAATGATTTTCAATTTGTAAAGCCTGATGTGGACTTGTCAGCGCACACACAGCACAACCCAGACTGGTCACCAGCTACTCCATCCCACAACGGCAACCGCAACACCTGTGCACATCTGGTCACCGATAAACACCGGCTGGGCCTGGGGGTGGGGCTGGGGGTGGGGGGTGGGGTGGGGTGGGGGTGAGGGTGAGGGGTGGGGCTGGGGGAAGGTGGGCCTGGGGGTGGGGCTGGGGGTGTGGCTGGGGAGGTGGGCCCGGAGGTGGGGCTGGGGGTGGGGGTGGGGGTGAGGGGGGCTGGGGGAAGGTGGGCCTGGGGTGGGGCTGGGGGTGGGCCGGGGAGGTGGGCCCGGAGGTGGGGCTGGGGTTGGGGGTGGGGCTGGGGGAAGGTGGGGCCGGGGGAGGTGGGCCCGGAGGTGGGGCTGGGGGAGACGGGCTGGAGGTGGGGGTTGGGGAGACGGGGCTGGAGGTGGGGGAGACGGGCTGGAGGTGGGGGTAGGGGAGACGGGGCTGGAGGTGGGGTGGGGGGACGGGGCTGGAGGTGGGGTGGGGGAGACGGGGCTGGAGGGGGGGGGGGAGACGGAGCTGGAGGTGGGGGTGGGGGAGACGGGGCTGGAGGTGGGGGTGGGGGAGACGGGGCTGGAGGTGGGGTGGGGGAGACGGGGCTGGAGGTGGGGGTGGGGGAGACGGGGCTGGAGGTGGGGTGGGGGAGACGGGGCTGGAGGGGGGTGGGGTGGGGAGACGGGGCTGGAGGTGGGGGTGGGGGAGACGGGGCTGGAGGTGGGGGTGGGGGAGACGGGGCTGGAGGTGGGGGTGGGGGAGACGGGGCTGGAGGTGGGGTGGGGGAGACGGGGCTGGAGGTGGGGGTGGGGGTGGGGGAGACGGGGCTGGAGGTGGGGTGGGGAGACGGGGCTGGAGGTGGGGTGGGGGAGACGGGGCTGGAGGTGGGGGTGGGGGAGACGGGGCTGGAGGTGGGGTGGGGGAGACGGGGCTGGAGGTGGGGGTGGGGGAGACGGGGCTGGAGGTGGGGGAGACGGGGCTGGAGGTGGGGGAGACGGGGCTGGAGGTGGGGAGACGGGGCTGGAGGTGGGGTGGGGAGACGGGGCTGGAGGTGGGGGTGGGGGAGACGGGGCTGGAGTGGGGGTGGGGAGACGGGGCTGGAGGTGGGGGAGACGGGGCTGGAGGTGGGGAGACGGGGCTGGAGGTGGGGGAGACGGGGCTGGAGGTGGGGGTGGGGGAGACGGGGCTGGAGGTGGGGGTGGCTCCCACACACACACAGTAAGTCAAAGGGCATTTGATAACAATCGGAGGGTCTCACAGAGCCTCACGGGGTTGGACTGTAGATGCAGTGACTGTGTGTCCTGGCGAGTGGAGCTGCCGGTTCGCGCACAGCAGTGTCCCACAAACAGTCGTGGATTGAGTGACCCAATTATTATTGTTTTTTTTCTTGAGGGATTATTGTCAGGCGAGCGGAGTAAGGAAACCTGGCCACGGTGATTCCCTGCCGGGAATCAAACCCAGGTCTCTCGCTTGCGAGGCGAGTGGTCTAACCACTGAGCTACAGGACTCCGCTGACATATCTGACATTTTCAACTTTATTTGTGCAACAGTTATTAAAAAAAAAGTTTTTCATATGTTATATATAGATGTCTCTGCGGATGATTTTCCCGCCCGGGATCTATTTACTGTCTTGAGAATTGTATGTGATAAGTTGGGGGTTGCGGAGGGGTTGGTGAGGTGGGTGGGGGGGGGGGGGCTTTGAGCTGACAGTCTAGGCTGACCTTCCAGCGCAGCACTGGGTGGGGGGTGGGGGGGGGGAGTATGGTTTGGCGGGGGTCGGGGTGGTGGGATGCGGTGGGGAGCACTGCATTGTCGGAGACCCCGTCCTTCTACGGATGAGATATTAAAACTGAGATCCAGTCTGCGTCTGTTCAGGTGGACATTAAAGATCCCGGATGTTAAAAGAGAAGAAGTTTTTCTCTCTCTTTCGCTCTCCCTCCCCCCTCCCTCCTCCCTCTGACACTCCCTCCTCTCTTTCCCACTCCCTCTCTCTCCTCCTGTGTCTCTGATTTGTCTCTGGTCAACAATCCCCCAGATAAAATCGGTCACTCACTTCATGGCTGTTTGTGGGACCCTGCTGTGCGCAATTGTGCTGCCGACAGTCACTACACCGGCACAGTCACTACACCGGCACAGTCACTACACCGGCACAGTCACTTCGTTTCACAGTCACGGAATCATAGAATTATACAGCACAGAAGGAGGCCATTCGGCCCATCTTGTCTGTGCCGCTCTTTGACTCCACTCCCCCACGCTCTCCCCATAGCCCTGATCAACCCCACTCCCCCCGCTCTCTCCCCATAGCCCTGATCAACCCCACTCCCCCCGCTCTCTCCCCATAGCCCTGATCAACCCCACTCCCCCCGCTCTCTCCCCATAGCCCTGATCAACCCCACTCCCCCGCTCTCTCCCCATAGCCCTGATCAACCCCACTCCCCCCACTCTCTCCCCATAGCCCTGATCAACCCCACTCCCCACTCTCTCCCCATAGCCCTGATCAACCCCACTCCCCCACTCTCTCCCCATAGCCCTGATCAACCCCATTCCCCCACTCACTCCCCTGCAAACTTGTCCTCCCCAAATAATTATCTGCTCCTCTCCTAAACGCAGTACTGAATCGGTTCCCACCAGTCTTTCAGGCAATGAATTCCAGATCCCAACAACTCGCTGCGTGAAAACATTTCTCCTCCCATCCCCTCTGTTTCTTTTAACAACTATTTTAAATCAGTGTCCTCAGGTTTCTGACCCACCCGCCAGTGGGAATAGTTTCTCCTTGTTCACCGTATGAATCCCCTCGTAATTTTGAAAACTTCTATTAAGTCTCCTCTTAACCTTCTCTGGTCCAAGGAGAATAACCCTCGCTTCTCTCGCCTCTCCCGATAACTGAAGTCCCTCATTCCTGGTACCATTTTGGTCAATCTCCTCTGCACTCTCTCCAATGCCTTGACATCCTTCCTAAAGTGTGGGGCCCAGAACTGAATACAGTCTGTAGCTGAGGCCTAACCAGTGTTTTATATATAGGTTCATCATAATTTCCTGACTTTTGTATTCTGTGCCCCTATTTATAAAGCCGTGTATCCCGTATGCTTTTCTAACAGCGTTATCTACCTGTCCGGCCACCTTCAAAGATTTACTTATATGAACCCCAGGTCTCTCTGTTCCTTCACCCCCTTTAAAATTGTACCATCAACTTATATTCCACTCCTCATTCTTCCTTCCAAAATGCATTGCTTCGCATTTATCCACATTAAACTTCATCTGCCACCTGTCTGCCCATGTTACCAGTCTGTCTATGTCCCCCTGGAGTCTGCTACTATCCTCCTTACCTTTTACTACTTTTTGCTAACTTAGTATCATCTGGACACTTGGAAATTGTACTCCCTATACCCAAGTCCAAGTCATCCCCGGGGGGACACCACTGTACACTTCCCTCCAGTCAGAAAAACAACTGTTCACCACCACTCTCTGCTCTCTGTCTCTCAGACAGTTCTGTATCCGCTGCCACTGTCCCTTTATTACCGTGGGTTTCTATTTTGATTACAAGTCTCTTACGTGGCACTTTATCAAACGCCTTTTAAAAATCCATATAAACTATATCAACTGTACTACCTTCATCCACCCTCTCTGTTACTTCATAAAAAAATTCTATATCAGGTTTGTTAGACACAATTTGCCTTTAACAAACCCGTGTTGGTTGCACTTTATTAACCCATATTTTTCCGGACCAGGTGACTTATCTACTTGAGAACCAACAACCTATTTAGTACCACCTTCTCGGTTTATTCTTATCTTATCAAATTTCTCTACCCTCTCCTCCGATACTGTGGCATTGGCTGCATCCTCTTGTTTTATGAAGACAGATGCAAAGTACTCATCAGCCGTGCCCTCTGCCTCCACAAGAAGATTTCCTCTTTGGTCCCTAATTGGACCCACCCCATTTGACTAACCTTTTATTCTTGATATGCTTATAAAATACTTTGGGTTCCCTTTTATGTTACCGCTACTTTTTTCTCATACAATCTCTTTGCCCCTCTTATTTCCTTTTTCAGTTCTTCACTGTACTTTCTATATTCTATTTGATTATCTTCTGTATTTTGGACCTGACATTTATCATTAGCCTCATTTTTCTGTTTTATTTTAATCCCGATTTCCTTAGTCATCCAGGGAGGTTTGGATGCCCTACTTTCCCTTTGTGGGAATGTATTTGTTCTGTCCCCAACTATCTCCTCCTTGAAGGCTTCCCATTGCTCATTAGCTGTTTTACCTGCCAATCTTTCTTTCCAGTCCACCTTGGCAGGTCCCTTTTTAACTCACTGAAATTAGCCTCTTCCAGTTGAGTATCTTCACCTTTGATTGTTCCTTGTCCCTTTCCATCAGTACTCTAAACCTAATGATGTTGTGATCACTGTTAACCAGATGCTCTCCTATCGAAACCTGCTCCATTTGCCCCATTTCATTCCCCAGAACTAGATCCAGCGCTGCTTCCTTCCTTGCTGAGCCGGAAACATACTGATCCAGAAAGTTATCCTGCACACATTTCAGGAATCCTTCCCCCTCCTTGGCCCTTTACACTGTTATTTCGCCAGTCTATGTCAGGATAATTGAAGTCGCCCATTATCACTAATCTATTGGTTTTGCATCTTTCTGAAATTTGCTTGCAGGTTTGCTCGTCTGTCTCTTTCCCACTATTTGGTGATGTATAGTATACGCCTAATGGGTACCAGCTCCTTTTCTGCTCCTTAACTCCAATCAAATGGATTCTGTTTTTGAACCCTCTAGCACATCGGCCCTTTCCAGGGCTGTGTCTTTAATCAATACTGTCAACCCCTCCCTCCTGTTTTTTTTCCTTTCCTGTCCCTCCTAAATCCATTGAGGCCAGGAATACTCAGCTCCCATTCCTGCCCTTATTTAAGCCACATCTCCGTTATTGCCACTACATCATAACCCCATGTGGCAACTTGAGTCTGTAGCTCACTAACCTTATTTGTCACACTCTGTGCATTTACGCACATGCACTCAAATATCCACACCACACTCACACCAACACACACACACCTACACACGCACTCACACACACAACACACACACACCCACAACACACACACACTCCCCGCCCCCCCCCCCCCCCCCTGCACTGCACCAGATAATCAACCTGGACTGTGAGCTCAAAGCCCACCCGCCCCCCCCCCCCCCACTTCCCCCACCTCCAAAGTGGGGGCTCGAACCCGCAACCTTTTAGACCGAGAGGCGAGAGCGCGAGCGACTGAGATCACTTGGGGCGGTGGGGGGGAGCGGTGGGGTGTGTGTGGGGGGGGGGGGGTGGGGGAGTTAAGATCAGCATCAAAAATGGAGGGGAGGGCAGAGGTGAAGAAGAAAGAAAGGAATGAAAAAAAAGGGGAGAGATGGAGGAGAAACAGCAACGTGACTGACGCAGGAGAGGGTATAAATCAGCCGATTACAATGGCATTTGGACGAGGCAATAAATTCAACAGGTTCATGGTGACCAGTTCTCATGCTCCACTGGTTCCTTTGATCTGCTGTTGGCTGTGGGTTCGAGGCGTAACGGTTGGGCTCAGAGAGAGAGAGCGAGAGAGAGAGAGAGAGAGAGAGAGAGCGAGAAATAATCCCAAATAAACAGTCTGCAATCGGTTGCCTTATAAATAGATGACCTCACCGGCCAGCGAAGGGATTTATCCCCTGTCCTGAACCCCCAACAGCTCCCTGCTCCCCCTTACACATGATCCGCACCATAAATTCATGTATTGGTCAATAACCTAAACAATAAATCTTCCTCCAGACATTACAATCCAGAGACGGGGGAATCTATTACATAAACAAGCTTCCCCGCTGCCGAGCTGAGATCCTAACGTGTGTTTATACAGACATCAGAGCTCAGGCCCGGGCCAGTCCTGGCCAGCAAACGCTGTCATGGGGGGAGTGGGCGCAGGCTGGGGGTGGGGGGGGGCGGGGGGGAGGGGGTACGAGGGGGAGGTGGGGTGGGGGGGGGGTTGCTGCCAGGGAAGACTTGTTTCTTTGATGTGACGCAGTGTTGGGCAATGTTAAGAGAGACTCTGCCCATCATCCCGACCCTCAACCCCAACTCCCCCCAATTTCGCCCACAAATACACAACACACACAGTCACCTTCCAATATATCCTGCGAAGCGCTTGGAGACGTCTGACTGACGTGATAAGGCGCTGTATCAAATACAAGGATTATTATTATATATTATAATTCTGGGCTCCCCCACTTATTCACTCCCACCTCCGCCGGGAGGAGGACAAGGGAGGGGCAGATGTGTCGCTCCCACTCCGGGACCACCCCCCCCGCCCCCTCCCGCTGGATAATTCCTGATAAACATTCCCGGGATAATAATATTCCTATTTTTCTTTTTATAAAAAGCTCACGTGGCTACAGGTAATGTTTGTGTGGCCTGACTCTGGCGTTTAGGAAATGAGGTGTTAAACTGGAACCATTTAGTTGAATAGTTAACAGAGAAGAGACCAGGAGGAGATTAATCTGCTGCTTAAGTGCGCACAGTATGTGTGTGTGTGGTGTATGTGTGTGTGGTGTGTGCGTGTGTATATGTGTGTGTGTGTGCGGTATGTGTGGTGTGCGCTCATGTGTGTGTGGTGTACGTGTGTGTGGTGTGTGTGTGTATATATGTGTGTGTGTGTGTGTGTGTGCGGTGTGTGTGTATATATATGTGTGTGTGTGTGCGGTGTGTGTGGTGTGCGTTCGTGTGTGTGTGCGGTGTGTGCGTTTGTGTGGTGTGTGTGTCATGTGTGCGTGGTGCGTATGTGTGTGCGTATATGTGCGTGTGTGTGTCTGTGTGTGTGGTGCGTATGTGTATGTGCGTGCGTACATGTGTGTGTATGTGTTTGTGTGTGTGTGCGGACTCTGAAAATACTGTACTGCACACCCTGGGATAAAAATGTTCCCAATTATTAAACACTTAGCAGAACAAATGAAACCAAAATGAACGGTTGCCTCCAGCTCAGTCCTGGGGGGAGGGGTGGTATTGTCTGAGGTGTTGTCCTTTGGGTGAGGTATTAACCTGTGGACTTTATTGGCTCAGGTGGACTTTCTACTCTAGAAGTTACCCCAACGCACACTCTGGGCTCCCCCGCAAGCCTTGGCCAACCTGCGCCCGATACTCTCCGAAATTAGGTAAGCAGGACATGTCTCTCCAGGGAGAGAGAGAGAGAGAGAGAGAGAGAGAGAGAGAGAGAGAGAGAGAGAGCGCATTCCATTCCGGCAATTTATCTCTGGTATTCCCTGTGTCGGTGGGCAGTGTGCGATGTTGGGCAAGTTCCTTTACTCCACACACACGCCTCTGTTTACCCAACAGTAAGTAGGAACTCGGTTGTTCATCGATCGGCAGATTGCTTTTCTGGGGGTAATAACCTTCCAAAAAATATATATATATAATACTAATTGGTCACTCAATCCACGACTGTTTGTGGGACGCTGTTGTGCGCAATTGGCTGCCGCGTTTCGCCCACAAAATACACAGTCAATTCACTTTACAGTATATTCTGTGAAGCGTTTTGAGACGTCTCGAAGACGGGATAAGGCGCTGTAAATACAAGGATTATTATTATTATTATTATTAATAATATGCGTGGAATTCTCAGCTTGGTATGGAGACTCTTAAGCCTAGTGATGGGTGTCCAAACGTGTCAGACGCCCGGCTGGCCGAGCAAAGAAATCAAATGAAAAAGTAGCTGGTGCCATCGTGGGGCTCGAGCCAGAGGTGGGGGCTGTCCCAAACTCAGTCGAGCTGACACGCACAGCAGGAGAGGGGCGGGGGGAAACACCCGGGGTGGGGAGGGGGTTAAACCAGACACCAAGAATATATATTTGGCTTGTACAGAGAAAAAACGCGAGGCTTTAAAACGCCAGGCTCTGAGGCGTAACCTGATTTGCAATAAGTGATGTTTGTTAATTTCCGCAGATTAAAATATTTCACATTATGTTCAGGGAATTCGCTCCTCCCTGAAGTGCTCCTCTCGCTCGCACTATCACACCCAAGCTTTGTTTCCCCCCAAAACAAACAAGCCTGCGGGAAATCAGCAGCACACAAACATGCAGAAACAAGCAACAGCAAACAAAATCAGTCGCTCGCTCCCCGACTGTTTGTGGGGCCGCACTTCACCCACAAAATGCGCAGTCACTGCACTTCACAGTGTACCCTGTGAAGCACTTCGAGATGTCTCGACGGTGTGATGAGGCGCTGGGTCCAATGCCCGGATTATTATTTATATCAAAACAACGACGACAACAATGAACAACCGCCAGGAAACTAATAAATGCTCACTCAGCAAACATCCTCACCAACTGCAAATAATAATGGGAAGGAGAGAGAGAGAGAAAAAAAAATTGTTTACTGCTTGAACAGCGACCGGCTCGATGAGCATAACTCACCTCGACTCGCTCCGCACATCAATAATTGTGAAGCTGTTTTCTAATAAATGTTTATTCTGATTTTCCTGGCGGGAATCAATGTGCTTTACTGCAGTCTATCCCCAACCCTCGCAACAGGCTTCCTGGTCTGGGGGGGTCGTGGGGGGGGGTTCAGCGAGGGAGCAGTTGCTAACCGCGATCCCACCCGCTGATGGTGGGGCGGTTGACACTTTGGGTGGGTGGGTGGGTGGAACGAACGTGAAGCAGCCTGGTGTTTGCTGAGCGGAGGGAAGTTGACCCGAGTGGTGGTGGCGGTGTGTGTGGGGGGGGGGGGTGGGGGGGGGGTGGTGGGTGGCGTTGGGAGAAAAAGTTTGGCGAGCATGCGTGATGTAAGTCACGTGAAACACGTCACTGACACGCGCCATCATGACACTGTCCGGATCACTATCAATCCTGCAAAACGTACACGCGGTTTGCTGGACTTTACACTCAAATCGCCAAATAAATTCCGCCCACAATATTGCCAGAGTACTGCGTGAAGCGATTCGGTGCGTCTCGAAGACGAAGACGTGATAAGGGGCTCCATCAACTGCCAGGAGTATTATTATTATTATCATCACTATTTATTATCATGCAAAACATCACGTTTACTTGAAAACCACAGCAAGATCCAGTGCCACTCGGCTCCGCTTGCACCCCACGTGTCGAGGCACGACAGTGTTGGGGTTAAAAACCTGCTCTCACAGGCCTTTCTCTCTCTCCCGCTCTGCCTTTTTTTTTAAAGTGCTGCCATTATTTTTAAGTGCCATCAATTGCGCTGGCAGACTGATAATAAAATTCAGCCCTTATTGAAAGATTTCCATATTTAATGATGCATGCTTGCTGTGCTAAATCTTAGCCATGGAATGTGCACATTAATGACCCTAATTAGGTAACACTGATGGCCGGGCTCCTCCACAGTATTAGCCGATCTCTTCACCCACTTAGAATATATGATGTAAAGGCCTTTTGCTCGCCAGCAAATAATTCACCATCCACAAATCTTTACTTCTTCGCTGAGGACCTTTGCTCTCGTCTCACGTTCCCCCCTTCCCCCGGCCCCCGCCGCCCCCCACCCCACACACAGCCCTCGCGCACGCTCTCCAGCCCCGACCAGCCCCCTCCTCAAGCCGGACACGTGATTGATGGGTTTTCCCTTCCCAGGCATCTGGAGTTAAATGTCAAGTCTAGTCGTACAGAAATCCAATAGCGATATCATTAATGTGAACTAAACTCATTAATTCACAACTGCCGCTGTATTTCTCTTTGATGACCACTCAAGACAAAAGGATTAGACAGGAATGAGATCCCAGCTTCACAATTAGACACCGGCTGAAAGCAGCACTGACCTGACCAGCCGTTACCGACCGTCCAGGGCTCTCAGATTGGCACTGGGAGATACAGGCACCACAGACACACACTCGGGGTCGGGGTCACTTTCCAACTCCCTGCGTTAGACGGGATAATTATTAATCCTGTCTTTTTGGAGGAGACGTTAAACCTCACTCCTTGTCTACGTCTGATCAGGTGGACAGGTTAAAGATGCTGTTCAAAAAGAGCAGCGAGTGTCTCTCTCTCTCTCCTGATGTTCCAAGCGCTCTGAGGCGCTGCCCGGTGTGGAGGGCGCTCTATAGGTGCAAGTTGTTGTCGTCGTCGTCCTGGTTAACATTCCCCCAAATAAAATTGGTCGCTGGTTTCATGGCTGTTTGTGGGACTTTGCTGTGTGCAATTGGGCTGCCGACAAATACACAGTCATTTCATTTCTCAGTAAATCCTGTGAAGCGCTTTGAGACGTTCATCCGACGTAATAAGCTGCTATACCCAATGCAAGCATTATTATTATTATCATAATTATTATGATGATGACGATTATTATTATTATTATTTTCCGAACTCCAAACTCCGATGCACACAGCCCGTGAAGTGAACGATTCATTTAACTGAAGTCACCGGGAGAGATACACCACTTTGTTTCTTTCATCTGTGTCACGGGATATTAATTATATTATGTTGATGTCACCTGCACAGCCTCGGTTTAACAACACGTCCCCCGCCTCGCTCGCCCCACTGTTGGCGGACGGGCCTTCTGCCCCCACCCTCTGGAACGCCATCCCGCGGTCCCTCCCCCTCGCCCCCTCCCTCGCCACCTTCAAGACCCATCTCAAGACCCTCCTCTTCGACCGAGCTTTCGATCTCCCTGCTTCCCCCCCGCCCTCCGCCCTCCGCCACCCCGGCCCTCAGCTCGGGTCCGAAACTCTGTCTGTTCAGCGTCTTGGGACGTCCTCCCAATATGAAAGGCACTTTACAAATGTAATTATGTTATTGTTGTTTGTGTCTGGTGTGTGTGTGTGTGTGGTGTGTGTGTGTTGTGGTGTGTGTGGTGTGTGTGTGTTGTGTGTGTGGTGTGTGTGTGTTGTGTGTGTGGTGTGTTGTGTGTGTTGTGTGTGTGTGTGGTGTCTGGTGTGTGTGTTGTGTGTGTGTGGTGTGGTGTGTGTGTGTGTGGTGTGTTGTGTGTGTGTGTGTGTGGTGTGTTGTGTGTGTGTGTGGTGTGTGTTGTGTGTGTGTGTGTGTGGTGTGTGTGTGGTGTGCTGAACAGTTTCAACATGGCATTAACCACTCAATAGGTCAACAGAGTGGGGAAGAGAATGTTCTGTGATCATGGAATGGACCTCAAGCACAAGGATAATGATAATGAAAAGCACATTTCAAAATATCCTCACATAGGAATGAGCTGTGGTGACCCACCATCAGACAAGCGAGAGGCTCTTCAGTCGAGGAAAGAGACGTCCCACAGAGGATCTTATTGAGCCGTCTCAAAGATGTGATAAGGCGTTATATTAAATGCAAGGGTTATTATTATTATAATAATAAGATTTTAAATGGGATTTGGAGCGTAAATAATAATAATAATCCTTGTATTTCATACAGCGCCTTATTACATCGTCGAGACGTCTCAAAGCGCTTCGTAAAATATACTGTGAAGTGTCTGTGTGTTTTGTGGGTGAAACGCAGCAGCCAGTTTGCGCACAGCGACAACCCACAAACAGCCATGCAGTGAGGGACCGATTCTATTTGGGGGATTGACGGCCAGGACACAGGGAGAGAGAGAGAGACAAACTCCCTCCTCTTTTCGAACAGCGCTGCGGGATCTTTAACGCCCACCTGGACAGGCAGGCGGGAGCTCGTGTCATCTGAAGTATACCCAGAACAATACTTCAGGACGCAGCGAGAGCAGCAGAACAAGAGGACAGAAATTCAGAAAGGCAAACAGCGATCCCAGGACAGACAGACACACAATGGTGACATGGAGTCCTGTAGCTCAGCGGTTAGAGAGCTCGCCTCGCTAGCGAGTGGACCTGGGTTCGATTTCCGGCAGGGCAAATTGTTGGACGAGTTTCCTTACTCCACACGCCTCTGGTTACCCAGCAGTCAGTAGGAACCCGGTTGTTAGTCGACTGGCGGATCACTTTTCCAGGGTAACACTAAAAAAATAATAATTTGGTCCCTCAATCCACGACTGTCTGTGGGACGCTGCTGTGCGCAATTGGCTGCCGCGTTTCACCCACAAAATATACAGCAATTCACTTCACAGTGTAATAATAATAATCCTTGCTTCTGATTTAGCGCTTTTCACGTCTTTGAGACGTCTCAAAGCGCTTCACAGAATGACTGTAAAGTGAATTGACTGTATATTTGTGGGCGAAACACGGCAGTCAATTGCGTACAGCAGTGTCCCACAAACAGCCGTGGATTGAAAATGACCAATTAATTATTGTGTTTTGTTTTGGAGGGATTATCATTAGGTGCGTGGAGTAAGGAAACTTGCCTTTGTATATCTTTTATTTTTTTTGTATATTTATATTTTGTATATCCCTTGAAGTGCTTTGAGACGTCTCGAAGACGCTGTATTAATCGCAAAGATTATTATGGTTATTATTACCCACTGGGACAGGGTTAGCAGTGCAGGTGGTTGAGGCTGTGACACTCGGGGGATGAGATCAAAAGGGTTGAAGGGTCTGTTTCGATCTGGTGAAAAGCTCTGGGATTAATTTGCAGCATTTCTGTGTTCGGGCTGATCAAAAATGTGCTTATTTTTCAGTTGCCTTATTGTCTAAAAACACAAATATCATCATTTCTTTAAGACTTATTAGATATTGTGACAGTGACACGACTTTTTGGTCGCCGTCTATTTCAATTTGGTCGTGAGCTAATCCCCTCTTTTTTGTTCGTTTTTGTTCCTGCTCCCTCCCTCCATCCCTCTCTCCATCTCTCTCTCTCTCTCTCTCTCTCCCTCCCTCCCTCCTCTCTCCCTCCCTCTCTCCTCTCTCCCTCCCTCCCTCCCTCCCTCCCTCCCCTCTCCCTCCCCTCTCCCTCCATCTCTCTCCCTCCCTCCCCTCTCCCTCCATCTCCCTCCTCTCTCTCCCTCCCCTCTCCCTCCATCTCTCTCCTCTCTCTCCCTCCGTCTCTCTCCCTCCGTCTCTCTCCCTCCGTCTCTCTCCCTCCCCCTCCATCCCTCCCTCCCTCCCTCCCGCCTCTCTCCTCTCCCTCTCTCCTCTGTCTCCCTCCCTCCCTCCCTCCTCCTCTCTCCCTCCCTCCCTCCCTCCTCTCTCCCTCCCTACCTCCCTCCGCTCTCTCCCTCCCTCTCCTCTCCCTCCCTCCCTCCCTCCCTCTCTCTTCCTCCCTCCCCGAGCGATGCCTTTGCTTGACGTCCTCTTGACAACGACCTACAAGTTCCTCTCCATATTTCGGAACGTGAACAAAACTGTATATATATATATATATATCTTCTCAACGAAAGAAGATCAAATAGTCTTTGATGCCGGGGAGGGAGGGAAGAGGATTAATTTAGAAACTGCAGTCCCCACCTCCTCCTCCCCCCCTTCCCCCCTTTCCCCCCCCCTTCCCCTCCCCCCCAAGGGGGGGAGGGGAAGGGGGGGAGGAAGGGGAGAAGCGGGGGAGGCTCATTCCTCCCTCCCTCTTCCCCCTCCCGCTCACGATTCCCAGTGCGGACACCCTTGAAGATGTTCTCTTCTTGCTTGCGCTGCTCGAGGCAATAAAACAGGGTAAAAATGTCGGCGTTTAGCTCGGAAACCAGGGAGGGGAGGGGGGAGAAGGGGGAGGGGGGTGGTCTAGGGACACGCAGCTGCTGGAGATATAAAGGAATGTCAAACGCTAAAGAGAAGAGTTGCCACATCGCTGCCAGTCGGGGAGTTTACGACTTTCGAATGAGATGCTTAAGGACTTTAACTGTAACTCGTGCCAAAACCCTCACCGCAATGTCCTGTGTGTCTGCTCCCCCCCCCCCCCCACCTCCCCTCCCCCACCCCCACACCCCCCACACCCCCACACCCCCACACCCAGTGATTCACAGCAAACACTGGACGGGCTGCCAGAATCAGGTTAAAAACCCCTTGTGCGTATAATAATAATAATAATAATCCTTGCATTTGACCCGGCGCCTGATCACGTTGTCGAGACATCTCAAAGTGCTTCACGGGATACGCTGTAAAGTGTAGTGACTGTATATTTCGTGGGCGAAACGCAGTAGCCAATTGCGCACAGCAGTCGTGGATTGAGTGACCAAATTATTTCTTTATTTGTTTGTTTGTTTGTTTGTTTGTTTGGAAGGGATTATTTCTCCAGGGAAAAGCATTCCGCCGATCGACCACCTAACGGATGAGCCGAGTCTGTGTCCTCGAGCGCACGAAACACTCAGCTCTGGGGACTGGATCCGCATCACAGTTGTGCTCTGATCGGCAGTGAGTTTTTTTTTGATACCAAATAAAATGTCGCCAGGAGCGAAGCCTGACCCGGGGGGTCACCCCGTCTGGGACCTGGCGGAGCAGATGTCACGGCCCGGACCACTGGCACCTCACACACATCTGTCAGCAGCTGGACTGCACCAGTTGACTTGAGAGCAGCAGCCACTCTCTCTCTCTCTCTCTCTCTCTCCCAGCTCTGCTCTGGGGTCAGTCATCACTTACTCATTAAGACAATATTTGAGTTAAACGTGTGTCTCGGACTGATCCAGCCCACCATCCCCCTCCCCCTCGGCCCCCCCTTCCCGCCCCCGGGGGGAATGTATTAAACACACAAACGCAGCCCGTAGTGTCTGCGCCAACAATAACTGTTGTTTTTTTAAGTTGCGGTGTTTTTATTAACCCGACGCTCTCCAGTGCTCTCCCCCACGGCCTCTCAGCGTGTCACTGCTCGCGTTCCGATGATCAGCCTCGGTCGCTGTCGTGTGGGAACCAATAATCCCAACTGACCTCTTCCTGACGAGATTCCTCCTGACCCCCAACTTTCCCCTCATTTCTCTGCTCACAAACAGCCGCTCCCACCGTCACTACCCATTAACAGGTCCCTGTCCCCCGGTTACCACTTCAACTGTATCCCCAGCTCTGGACGCATTGCAAACCCTCTCCCCCCCACCCCTGCCCCTGACCACCCTCTCCCACTTCCCCACCCTCTCCCCCTCCCCTGCCCCCTGCCCTTCCTCTTCCTTCCCTTTCACACACACGCAAATGATCACATCATCGAGATGTCTCAAAGTGTTTCACAGAATATACTGTAAAGTGGAGTGAATGTGTATTTTGTGGGCGAAACGTGCAGTCAATTGCGCACAGTGGGGTCCCACAAACATCCCCCACCCCTTCCCAATCCACCTGACACTCCTCCCGCCCCCCGCCCCCCTCTAACGCACACACATATACACACGTACAGCACTCAACATGCAGCCAGGAACGTTTACAGCAACCCTCCAACAACAGTGTCCCAAAGGGCAGGGGAGGAACCCTGTAACCGGTGATGTTATCAGGTGAGACATATGTGAGTCAAAAGCACTAAATTACTGAAGGGATCACTTTACATTAACTTCACCAGAGGAGCTGAGCTCAGGGAGCCCTGTCGGCCCATGTGAGTAGAAGTTAAGACTACGATTTGCATTTATAGGTGAGCAGGGTGGCACCGCAGAGGCAGGAGACAGACCCCAAGCGAGGGGGGAGAGGGTGGGGAAGCGGGAGAGGGTGGGCTGAGGGGAGGGGGTGGGTGGTGACCGTAGGCGTCCGGTCTACTCTGGCAAAAAGGAACACCAACTCTCCAATACTCTGCAGGGCTCCCACGCAGTGAGACCAGACCTCGCTGGTGGGGATTTTATGATGAGGAAACACAACTGTATAAAATGTTCCCAAAATGCCAAACGGTTTCGTAATTATTTCTTCTGTTTTTTTGTGTGGTTCTGGAAAGTCATTATTTTCTCGAGAGCGATGGGTGGAAAGACTGCAGTCGTCCTAATAACAATAATAAAAATAATAATGATAATAATAATCCTTACATTTGATACAGCGCCTGATCACGTCTTCGAGACGTCTCAAAGCGCTTCACAGGATATATTGTAAAGTGAGTTGACTGTATATTTTTGGGGCGAAACACGGCAGGAAATTGCGCACAGCGGCGTCCCACAAACAGCCGTGGATTGAGGGACCAAATTATTATTATTTTTTTGAAGTGGGGGGGAGGATTATTACCTCCCGAAAAAGCATCTTTCCAAAACATCGGGAGTGGGAAAGGTTCCTTGGCGGACAGCCGGGAGGAGCCTGTTTTGCTGCGATGCTCAATAGGAAATGACAAGAGGATAAAGAAATCATCCCTGGCCTCTGCTGTCAGATCCTGACTGTAACCTACTGCTTGCTCACTCCCAGCCCGACACACTCTCTCCTAAGTAGGTCAGCTTGTGTTTACATTTTGGAAAGCTGGATAGAAATGTCCGCAAGGTCTCGCTTTCCCTGCGTTTGGGCAAAAATGAAACAGACAACAACCTCCTCCCCGCCCCCCCCACCCCATTATCACCACCGCCGCTCCCCGAGCATTCAAACACAGCAAAATCCCAGTCTCGAACGCTCCACTCTTGGGGCCCGCAAACACTCCAGACCTAATTGCCGCTCACTGGGCCCAATGAAATCTCACTTTAATGAGTATTACCTCAGTGCAAAGCAAAAAAAAACAAATAATTCTGGAAACTGTCAAATGCTGCCGATAAGCATAAAAACAACCAAAAGCCATTCCTGAATGTAATGACCCATCGATCTGAGCTGCTCTCTCGCCATCCCAGCAGCCGAGGAGCAAATGAGAGGAAAGTAAAGCTCGATCACTGCCTCATCATCACTCAGCCCAGAATAAACTGCGTAATGTTAACCTGCCGTCTCCCAGACTCTGAACCAACCAGGTCAAGTTGTGTGGAACGGGTGGGGGGGGCATTCATACTGAAATAGTCATCTAAATACCCCCCTCTCCCCCGCCTCGTGCTCAGGTGTCCAGTGTAATGAGCAGCGACCGAACTAAAGTCGGGATTGTCTGATTAAGTAACAATAATAATCCTTGCGTTTGATCTAATAATAATAATCTTTGCATTTAGCATTCATTCTGCATTGATACAGCACCTTGTCACATCGTTGAGACGTCTCAAAGCGCTTCACGGAATATATCGTTACATAACTGACTCTGTAATTTGAGGCAGTGAACCGTAAAGTCGTGGATTGAGGGACCGCATTGTGTATTTTTTATACAATCCCGATTGTAAGTAAATTATACAATTTCTTACCAATTCCCCGGGCAACACACGCAGTTAAAGATTTCTGCAGACTTGCCCTCCTCTTCACATTCAGGCTGATTACTATATTCACTGATGGTAAACCACCTGCTGAAATGATTCCAGAGTAGGTCTCCTTTATGGGAGTTGATGTTGTAACATTGATCAGCTGGGCCTCTGATTGCTGCCCACAGACATGGGAGTGAGACAGACTTCTGCCAGACTCCCATTCAATCAATAATAATAATAATCGTTGCATTGGATATAACGCCTTATCATATTATAAGGATGTCTCAACAACAATAAGTTACATTTATAAAGAGCCTTTCATATCGGGAGGACGCCCCAAGGCGCTGAACAGTTGGGGATCAGGACCTGAGGGTCCACATGACAACAGCAACAACAATTCGGATTTATATAGTGCCCTTCACGTGGGGCAGAGTCTCGGAGCGCTTACGAGATTTACTAGGATGAGAAGCTTGACTTATGAGAAGTAAATCGAGACATCAGGGCCGTTTTCAGTAATAAACAGAAGAAAGTTGAGAGGAAAGTTGGAGAGAGAGAAAAAAAATTGTCTCTGGTTGGTGAGTCAACTTGAGGGCATCTCTGTAAGATCATCGCCAAAAAAATCAATGGGAGATGGTGGATTTTTGTTTACCTGGGAGATTATTAGGACATGGATTGGCTGATGAATAAGAGGGTTGTAGCAGAATCCAAGCAGCTTATAATAGTAAGCCTTGCAGTTAACACAGCCCCTAACCAACAACAGGACTTATTGAGCTCCTGGTTCAAGAGCTGAACAACTCCTAATGGTGCCATTAAAAGCATCAGGACTCAAAATCCATTCTCTCAAAGACCTCCTGAGGAGCCTTTCAAATGCTGGGCTGGAGATAACAACAACAAGATTCCATTTATAGAGCGTCTTTCACGTCGGGAGGACGTCCCAAGGCGCTGGACAGTTGGGTCAGGACCCGAGCAGTGGGGGGAAACGGTCAGGGTGAGGGGAGGGAAGGGAGGGAGCGAGGAGGGGGTAGAGAGTCGAGAGGGGAGCTGAAGGCACGGTCAAAGAGAAAGGTCTTGAGACCGGCCTTGAAGGAGGAAAGGGAGGAAGCGGCGAAGGCACTGGGGATAGAGTTCCAGAGCCTCGGGGCTGAGAGGCTGAAGGCCCGACCACCGATGGTAGGGCGGTTGGGGCGGGGGATGTGGAGCAGACCGGAGCCAGAGGAGCGGAGGGTACGGGCAGGTAGGTAGGGGGATAGTAATAGTAGGTCGGAGAGGTAGGAGGGAGCGAGGCCGTGAATGGCCTTGTAGGTGAGGATGAGGATCTTGAATTCGATCCTCTGGGGGATGGGGAGCCAGTGGAGGCGAGCGAGGGCGAGGGTGGGAGTGATGTGGTCGGGTAGCCTGGTGCGGGACAGTACATGAGCTGCAGAGTACTGAATAACCCGCACAGGGGAGACACTAATAATCATAGAATCTTACAGCACAGAAGGAGGCCATTCGGCCCATCTCTTTGAAAGAGCTACTAACTAGTCCCACTCCCCCACTCTCACCCTAAAGCCCTGCAAATTTTTCCTTTTTAAGTACCTATCGAATTCTCTTTTGAAAGCTATTATCGAATCCGCTTCCACCACTTGTTCAGTCAGTGCTAATAAGATCGCATTGAATCCATAGTATAAAAGGCTGAATATTACTGAGCAGTCAGTCTGAATGAGTCCATTCTGTTGCCTGATGTCTTTCAATGTTTGTATCATATATATGTCTGATTAAACCCATGCTCCTTTGCTACACTTACGCTCCAAATCGCTGTGTCAAATAATGACGGCAGTTCCCATGCATGAACTGAACGGGCAAACAAAGGTTGTCCCCGTAACAGGCTCGACCAATTCACCGTAACAAAGAAATGCACATGGATGCAGCCGGATACAGTAATTCATCATAATAGGCCAACAAGATATTCAGACATGCTTAGAAATCGGCTGGCAGGTCAACAGGCCATTGTAACCTGCAATGAAACGTGTTTGCTCTAACAGGCTCCGCAGGGATTATTGCTCCTCGGGGGAACGGTGTGGGGTGATGCCGCTCGGTACAGCAGGAAAGCAGTGTGAGCCTCACCTGGCCACGATCTGCCGCACTCACCTTCCCTCAAATCACAGGAGGCACAAGCTTCACAGCTTGCCATACACTCGCAGTCGTGCGCATCTGTGTGTATATGTGTATGTGTGTATATGTGTGTGTATGTATGTGCGTATGTGTATGTGTGTACATATGTGTGTATATATTTGTGTATATGTGTATGTGTGTGTATATGTATATATGTGTGTGTATCTGTGTGTGTGTATGTGTGTTTACACGTGTATTAAACTACAACAACAACTTGCATTTATTTAGCACCCCTCACGCAGGGTAGCATCCCAGAGCTTGACACCTTACTTGATGAAGCAGGTTGTAAATAACCTTTGGCAAGGCTCGCCCCAGTCTACACAGAACAAAAATCTCCAACGAGGCCTGACCCAGCTCTGACGGACACGGGAGCCATGGGTAAGGGAATTGGAATCATTCTCCCTGACACAGCAGAGTGGGTTTCCTTGAGAGTGCGGTATAACAATGCAACGGGCAGTAGGAATCTACAGGGGAAGTAGATCTTCTCTGCTGTGGTCTAGGAATGTTAATCTGACCACGCAAACCAAAAGTGTTACATTCCACAGCACCATTTTCTTTTTGCTCAGTTGGGACGACTGACACACGCGGAAACCCATCACCGCTGCTTAAGAGCATCTAAACCAAGCTGCACGTCACCTACACATGGAAATCCCAGCAGTAGATTGTTGGAATGGAATGTCCTCTCTCTCTCTTGCCCTAGAGGGAAGCATCCTGCTCACCTAATTCCAAAGAGTATTAGGCGCAGATTGGCAAGAGCCAAGGCTTGGGGGACCCTAGAGTGTGCATTGGGGTAACTGCTGGACTCTCAACAGCTAAAACCACAATAGCGTGCCATTGATTGATTCCACTGGACCAATGTTCCTTGATGTGCACAAAAGCCCGAAGGAAACCAAATCGAACTGGGTATTTGGCAAGTCACAGCCATGGAGAGGTGAAACATGGAGAGGTGGTTAGCCGTAACCAAACGGAAATGAGAATCAAATTGGAAATAGGTACCTTTCCCCAGGCCCACCCCTTCATGTCATGGCAGAACACTCATAGGGGTGTGGGTGAGGGGGTGGGAGAAGGAAAGTGATGTTAAATGCAGTGCTCCAGGGGGCAACCTTGCACATCAATATAGTCCATTTTAACTTATCAGTGACTAAGGTAATGGGTCCGCTCAGAACTAAACGAGTTGTTGGCTGTTTAATTTACTGTAAAGTTTGTCGGTCAAGTGAAACCGCAGCCATTTATCACAATATAAAATACAAATTATAATTAATACGACGGAGCAGGGAAACGAACACACCTAACTCCCGATTTTTAAAAAAGTGCGTGTAACATTTGCAAGCTGTCAGGAGGATAAATGCTAATGGGACGTGGCAGCTGGGCAAAAGGAGAGACTACTCAGTTCTGCGAGGTTGGTAAAAGGATAATTTCACTTCTTATTGCTTATGGTAAACCTTTTTGAGAACAAGCCCGAAGGATGAAATTTGTATTATTTGCCACATTACTGCATGGGTTTTTATCCAATTTAAGAAAAGGCCAAATTACACTTGTAATTCAAAAGGATCCACATGCTTAATATTGTAAAAGAGCAGAGTTAAATAACACTAATGATGCCTCCCGGGTCTTGGCCAGGCAAGTGGGGCCTAAAGGTTGCTGATGGCCGCTCAATGAACCTCATCAGCTTTTGACAGGTTGTTGCCTATGGCCACCAGAGATTTGATCGTGATGAGAGACGTCTGTGTGTTCATTATGCTGCCTGCACCACAGCCAATAGTGCCTCACTTACTCCACAGAGCTTACATTTTGAAATAGTATTTCCTTTGATTTATAGCGTAAGCAATAGAAGCGTGGTTCTGACAGCCGTCATCAATAGTTTCAGATTTCTTTTCAATCTTGCATTCCACTGTCAGAATGGCTGGGAGCTTTTTCAGTTCGGGTAATAGCAATTACTGTAGCATTTCATTGCAGACCAATATATTAAACCACTTTTTTTTTACGACTGGATTGGTTTAAAAAAAAAGTTGGTTGCTGGCTGTTACAATATAATTTGGATTAAATTAAAATACGCTTTGCAAAACATGGTCATTCATCTTACGTGAGTCAGACTGGATCTTAAGTGAAAGAGATGCAGTTTTAAATCTCGACAGCCCACACGATCATTTCTGCACTGTCAATGGATATGAAACGCCTGCACATTTTAACTGGCGCTGAGAATTTGATCAGCAAAAGTATCTGTTCTGCTTCCACATATGTTACCCAAATGTAAAAAGCTTAAATTAGCAAAAATGAAGTGCCTGGTGTGGATTTAAATAAAGCCTCAATAACATCTTCAACCTTCCTCCCCCCACCCTGTCCAACAAATAAAAATTCATTGGAATAATTTCAGTTAAAATTAGCCTCTACCCTGAATACAAATCCTGGCTGCTTTTCTTAAGGAATATAATTTTATTGTACAACAGACACACAGGGATCATTCATTCCCACCCTCTCCCCCGGCAAATAAGATGGGGTTAAAAAAAACAGCAATAAACCAAATAGGGCAGTACATCATTTTATTTTCTAATAAAAATCACTATAAGAAAGCAGAGGGGAGGCAAGATTTTTTATTCTTTTTTTTACACTGTACTCACTAAAGCATTTGATGGTAGTTGTTGCTGTGCATTGATCTGTGTAATAACAGCTGTGTGGGAACACCTAATGCAGTTTCTTCAGAACAACAAAAGGATTTTTTTGAGAAGCGTCTCATGCATTTTTNCTCAGCTGTTACCAAGTTTACTCCATTTGCTGCTGATGCTCTTTCCCAGTTGTGCTGCACACATTGTCTCCACGGAATCGCCTTGCCTCAGCGCCAGACGAACATTGACCACTGTGCGAGTGAAACCTCTAATCTCTCCAGATTTGTGCCATGGGGTCTTTAATCAAACGACATAATCTTTATCATCACTGGCACACGACCTCAGTTTAACGCCTAAGCCTGAAGGTCAGTGACTCCACAGCACTGACCCCCACAGCACTGTGAAGGGCATCAGCTTGAGCCATGAAGTCAAGTCCCTCAGGTGATTCTTGACTGTTTCATTCAAATGGAATCTGAGATCCTAGCTCATATGCACACCCCGTATATCGGTAAGGAGCACGTCTGCTCAGCTCTTGGCCTTAAATCACTTAGGCTCCCCCGATTGCTCAGGGTGTAAATTCACTGCTCAGTTTGGAACAATATATAATAATCCTTGCATTTGATATAGCGCCTTATCACATCGTTGAGACGTCTCAAAGCGCTTCACAGGATTTACTGTAAAATTGTCTGATTTTGGGAAAACGTGGCAGAGAATTTGCGCACAAGTGTCCCACAAACAGGCATGGAGCAAATTATTAATTTTTGGGGGGATTGTTGGCCAGGACACCGGGAGAAACACCCTCTTCTCTTTTCGAATAGTGCCATTAGATTTTTAATGTCCACCTGAACAGGTAGACTGGACCTCGGTTTAATGTCTCAGCTGAAGGACGGCACCTCCAACAATGCAGCTCACCCACAGCACTGCATTAGAGAGGCAGAAAAGACTAAACGGGTTCAAGTCCTGAATTTGAATCTTCTGATTCAGAGCCAATAGTGCTACCAACTGAGCCAGGCTGATACCAACGATATCCATGGCAGATATCAATGTATTTTAGAGAAAACGTGATGTGTATATGAGGAAGATGGGAATACAGGGGTTTAACAATTTTTTTGTTCAAAATCCTTGCATTTGCTATAGCACTGTATCACGTTTTCGAGACGTCTCAAAGCGCTTCACAGAATATGCTGTAAAGTGAACTGACTGTATATTTTGTGAGCGAAACGTAGCAGCCAACTGTGCACAGCAGTGTCCTACAAACAGTCATGGATTGAGTGACCAAACCGTGTTCCTACTTACTGCTAAGTAAACAGAGGCGTGTAAAGTAAGGAAGCTTGCCTAACGTTTTGCCCTGCCCGAGAATCGTTTTGATTGAGAATCGTTCCTCTCGCCTGTGAGGCGAGTGCTCTAACCACTAAGCTACAGGACTCCACCAACAGTTTATACCAACAGTATAAAGTGTTGGTACAAACACCAGTACAGACTAGTGAGTCTGAATGGACTTTTTCCGTGCCATCAAGCTCCCTGCACGCTACGCTGCATGAGGGATGCTATATAAATGCAAGTTGTTATACAACTCTCTGTAAGACAACAATCCTAGGTAGGACCGGTCTGGGTTGAGTTAGCTAACCTCAGCTCCACCCTTTACATGCCTAGTCTTTGGAAAGAGAACTGTACACGTTGCATTTTCGGTTAGTAATTCAGTACTTGAAGACATTGAGTGTTGGGTACATCAGTGGGTTTTAAAGTCCAAATCCCCCTCCCCCCACATTTATATAAATGGACATTGCTCGGGATGTTTACTACATCTTCACCGTCTCTGGTATAAATAAAGCCATTTTCATTCTGAACAGTCGGGCTCTTTTTCATGGTTTAGCAAGTGAAAGAGATACAGAACAATCCTGCTGAGTCTGATTGAATTTATCTCAAGAAGCACCTTCAGTCCCCAACTACTAAACAGAAGAGAATGATAACAGCACCGTGGGGCTCACTACTGGGATGTAATTGCTGAAAAGAAAATTCTTTCATGAAAAGGTCATGAGATTACATCCCACACAGCAGATGGGGCTGCGGTGTCTGTGAAAGCTGTTTAATGTGAAGGAGTGGGTGAAAGTCTACAACTGATTCAGCAGAGATGACAATGAGCTGCCAGAGAACTGGCTCACACTCCCTCACCACAGATGGGTTAAACTTCCCCCAGAAATGTTAGCACTACCATAGCCACCTGGCACAGCGAACAGAACTGGGGGGGAAAAGATGGCCACTTTAATAATAATCCTTATCACTTCTTTGAGACGACTCAGAGCGCTTCACAGAATATATTGTAAAGTGAATTGACTGTATACTTTAGGTGGCCAAGTTGTGTTAGATTTCAGGTGAGGTACTGCATGACAAGGATGTGATGAGAAGTCTGTGGTTGGAGACGAGTGAAGAAGGAAGATACTAAAACTAGCTTTCCAAACTAACAGATACATCACCAATCGTGTGATGATCAACAATCAATCACAGCACAGCACTGAATGCAGCCATTGAGAAACTGCAGCTCAGCCCAGGATGAAGGAAGGTCTGTGACTGACGGGAGAGTTGCAATATTAAAATGAAGCATAAGCAATCTAGTTCATGACACGCTGATAAAGCCGTCAAGTCACTTCTAATATTATTTCTTCAGCTTCAATTTTGAGATTATATCAGATCCATTCTTCACCCAATTATTCGGTGCTTTTTCACGCAAGTCAACGTAAAGATCAAACTGCCTGTTGCCGAGTAGCCATTGGGGTGTTACACGAAGGCAATGCCACTGGGAGTCTCTGTTCACTGGTGTAAGGCAAAATTTTGCCTGGAAACATGGGAGTCAGCGATAATAATAATCCGTTCATTTGATATAGCGCCTTATCACATTTTCGAGACGTCTCAAAGTACTTCACAGAATGTACTATAAAGTGAATTGACTGTATATTTTGTGAATGAAACGTGGCAGCCAATTGCGTATAGCAGCGTCCCACAAACAGTCGTGGATTGAGTGACCCAATTATTATTTTTAAGGATTACCCCTGCCAATTGGAACCAACAACCTGGTTCCTACTTACTGCTTTCCTACTTAGATCAACAGAGGCGTGTGGAGTAAGGAAACTTGCCCAATGTTTTGCCCTGCCCGGGAATCGCCTACCGCTTGCGAGGCAAGTGCTCTAACCAAGACGCTGCAGGACTCCACGATGAAGATAAAGCAAAATTTTCACTATTACAAATGTTTAAGGCCTTCAGGTCCATCTACCGTTTAAACACAGCCAAACCCCAGAATGTGAATTTTTTTTATTAATCCATTAGGTCTTATCACACTGAGCACAGACTAATCCGAGACTGACTTGCACACAAGATAGTTGGACCAACCAAGCCCACTACACCAATTATATGTGCTACAAGGAAGTATAAAGACACATTGGATGAGCACTTTGTCTCTCAGTCACAAAATGCCGGGTGTATCCCGTCCGTCCAGAAGTCGATTTGATTCATTGGCGCTAAATGTAACTGAAATCTGAGACTCTGGATCTCACTGGTTTCAGGGCTTCACTCAGAAGGTGGTAAATCTTTCTCTGGAAGAAGGTTCATTCCTTTCCTCTCAGGAGATCAAATGAAGACTGCCAGGTTGTTGCATCGTGAAAGGAAAAAAGTTTATTTAAGATTTCAACTACATTTAACTACCACAAGGAAGGAAGACTTCTCAATCCAGGGTGTAGTCCAGTTAGAAAGAAACACGAAACTTTTTAATACATTATATATCACCGCCACAAATTATTTCCATGACTCAATCAGTATCAGAATTGCATACAATACAAAAAAATGGGAGAAAGGAGGGGCTCCCCGTTACACAGGGTGAAATATACAGTACCGAATACTGAATCCTGTATGTCTTACAATTTATTTTTTGCGCGTGGTTTTAGTAATGATATGACCAACATTCAAAATGATCTTCAGTATTTACAATAGTCGAACTGTGTGTGTGTGAGACTTAAGCTGATAACCAAACTTCCGTTTTTAGGATTTTTTTTAATAGTTGCCGCGGCAACCCTGATTTCGTAAAAGATCCAATGTACATTAGATTACATGAAGAAAGGAAAAAAAGTTAATTACAAGATGCAAAAAAAACAGGTAAGAAAGACAAACTACTGTGTGAATATTGTTCAGAGGTAGTAAGTGAGGACTCTAAGCTACAGAACATGTTGGGATTCTATTGGTTCATATGAGTTTGCATGAGGTAATAAAGCTGTGTCTTGATTGGTGAGATGTATAAATACTCTTTACCTACACTATTTACAGGACTCCTTGTGAACATCACCATTTCCTGCCACACATCGGCTGACGTAGCAAAGCTGAGAGTGTGTGAATGCTGCACCCAGCTAGCACTGTAAAACCCAGACTCCAACTGGCAGAGGAAATTCGGGAACAAAGCATTACAAAGGCTGGCATCGAGTTAGTGTGGAGAAAATCATAACGGTAAATAACACTCAGTTGCAATATTATGTCTCAGGAAAGACGGGCAGTTCTTCACGTCCCAGGTATATTTATACATGGGGACAATGGAACGGCTAATAAATTCCTCCGAATGAGTCTTTAGTAAATGCCGTCGTACAGTTTTGATAAAGACTTTTTTTTTATTTATCAAAATGTTGATATCCTATGATGCTCAGTAGTTCCAAGCAAGCTATCAGCTCTAGGTATCTCGCTAAAATTGTTTTAGAAAGAGAGAACAGAGTTCAGCTTTGCCAACTTCATTAATTTATGAGCCCTTGCCTGTGTACCAGCGTTCTTTTGTCTTGCAGTCAAATTGAAACATGCATTCATACCTCAAGAGGGCCAAGAAGCTTCACAATAACATCTTGCACATATAAATCTTCAAAAACATTTTCACCCATCATGGCTCCATGTTATAAATCGCTGTTGTTCCATTTTAAAGGCTGAAAAAATTGCTACAGCTAAGTGAACCTCTGTCTGAACCGCTGGCTTTAGTAAGGCAAGACTCTGCGGTATTTAATGGAAGCAAAATTGTACTTTCAAAGAGAATCTAACACGCATGCCTCTTCCTAAAGTGGAATTTTAGGTAATTTGGTTTTTTTTTCCCCACCAAACAACAGGGTTTTACAGTAAAGCAGCAGGCGACTGGGTTACAGGACATCCACTTCTCTTCTCCTACTGGTCAGTGCTAATCAAAGCCTGTTGGCTCAGGGAATGGATGTTGCTAGGAGATCAGTTCGAGGTATCAGAGTGCACACTTCCAGGTCCTTCTGTTGGTGAAGTCACAGAAGATGGAGTCGTTGCATCTTGCCATCCTCCATTAGCCTAAAAGCAAAGTTTACAGATTATACAATACACTGGGTCAGTCAAGCACAACATATTCCTTGCATTCAAATTCAAGGGAGCCCAAGAGACTCAAGTGGTTTTCCTGACAAAAGAAATATAATTTCTTAATCTACAGGCTCAGTGAAACTAGAAAACAGAGCAGTCTGAAAATGTAGGATGACCATATTAGCACAGACTGGCACAACATTCAAACATTTGAACTGTGAAAGGTAACTAAATCATCAGATTGTAACACTCAGAGACAGGTATTTTTAATGATGTCTAAACTAGTCACATTTATTACAAATGAAAGCCACATTAACACAGCTTTGTCACTCCCAATCTGCAAACCCTGTCTTTGGGAATAAATCCTCTCCAGTAGATTTATTGAAAAAAAAAGACAAATCTTCTAAACAGAATAATACGCTGCATAGTATCAAAGCAATGTAAATATTTAATCCAGTGTTTTAATGTTGAAGTCCCCTTTCAACAACAACATTTAACACATTGTGTGTTCCCAGGGCAACCAGGGAATGTGGGACAGAGGCAATGATCTCAGCCTTGGCATCAGCGGGGGGGGGGGGGGGGGGGGGGGGCGTTGGGGAGGGTGGGAGGAGAGTCTAAGTAGTAAACGTATGGAACAAGTTCCTTAGGGAGATGATCGAAACAGAAAGTGTCAAATAAGATAGATTTCTGCTAGTCAATAACATAATCATCATCTTTCCTTGCATTTGATATAATAATAATAATCCTTGCATTTGATATAGCGCTTTTCACGTCGGGAGGACGTCCCAAAGCGCTTCACAGAACACACTGTAAGGTGAATTGACTGTATATTTGTGGGCGAATGCGGCAGCCAATTGCGCACAGCAGAGCAATGATATTCTGTATCTTGGGATACAGTATATAGTTTGGGACACGACATATCAAACGATGGTCAGGATGGTGGAAGGCGAACTAGATGGACCTTGATCTTCTTTTGCCAGCAAATTCTTATGTTCTTATGCACGGCTCAGCAAGAACACTGACTGACCGGCATGTCATGTGTCAGCTAGCTCAAGATTGTCAGAGATCCCAGAGCCGGGCCACCCATCCTTTGAATAGTGTGGAGGACTTCAAAAGAGGGAGAGAAAGTAAAATGCTTTTTTAAAAAATTAAAATATTGAAATAATTACCCTCTTTTAGCTAAACCTCTGGGCATGTCCGGAGGGAATGAACATAGAAATTTCCAGCCTGAAGAAGGCCATTCGGCCCATTACATCTGAGCTACTGTTTCCTTTTTTATAAACTAGTCCCACATTCCAGCTCTTCTCCATATCCCATGATATTGTATTGGTCAGGTAGGTATCCAGTTTCCCTTTGAATGATTCTATTAGATATTTCTTCCGTCACGGCATCAAGGGACCCGGGGCAATGCGGGTAATTGGAGTTGAGGGGCAGATCAACCATGATTTTATTGAATGGCGAAATAGGATTGAGGGGCTGAATGGCCTACTCCTGTTCCTATGTTCCTATTCATCGAGCCTCAGTAGCCATCTGTAGTGAATTCCACCATGTGAATGAAGAATTGACAACCTCTTCCAAAAACCTATCTTCTTCCACACCTCACCCCTACCATATTTCCTCCTTCCGACCCCCAATCTGGCATCTCCGTCCACCACTTCATGTTGCTGAGTTGTGGAGCCTGAGCAATGATGTGCATGCTCTCTCTCCTCAGCAGAGAGTGCTGGTGTACCAGCTCACTGTGTGCCTTCACAACACTGAAGATTTTACAATTGTTGATTTAACTTCAAGATATTTAATGCTAAGATGTATCACATCATATCTTTCAGTCAGTTCCCTTCAGCTAAGACTGCCTCAGGGAGCTGTTAAATGGAATAAGTGAGGTCAGGGGCAGAAAATCAGTGAGCCAGGGAGGGTTACAAACCAATACTGCAAAGTGGGGGTGGGTGAAGAGAGAAGAGAGATCGGGAAAATTGAGTGGGGGGACATCGATGACAAAACCACATCCATAAAAGATGACCAATGTCAAATGCTATTGTGAATGTGATTTGAATCGGAGCTCTTTAAACCCAAGACTGTGTTTGGAGTCCTTGATAGAGTTGGTCTGTAAACACTGTACATTTCAGACTGACAACTACCAATCATTGGCAGAATTCGCTTTTCCCTTGCCCTCATTAGAGGCACCCACACGCACACCAAGCTCCCTTCTCGAGACAGGAGAGTGGAGGAATCAGGCCTGTTGGCCAGGTACGTCTGAATGTTAATCAAAGTCAGCACAAAACCCAATGGCTTGCACAGACTGAAAAACATTGAGATGGCTCTGTATAATATTAAGAAAACCTTTTAAGTTTTAATTGTCACTTTCTCAGCTCTCTAGTTTATCTTTTCTGGATATTAAAGTTATTTTTACATTTATATACACATATAAATTTGTCACAAAAAGTGCAATTTATTACAGACATAAATAAGATCTAGCCCAGAGGGCTGGAGTTTAATTTTTTCATAGGCAGGCACAATTTTGCTAGTGGCTATAACTGTCACTAGCAAATTTCCTTTTCCACTAGCGAAACTGATCACAATCAAAGCAAGTCTGATGATCGGGATGACAAAATGAAAACTGAATCCTGAGAAGCTGAGACACTGCACTGTGGAGCTCATTAGTAAAATCTTGCAAGTGTTTAGAATACTGACTAGCAAAACCGAAAAATCCACGAGCAATTTGCCAGGCAGCCAGCATTAAATTCGAGCCCTGATTATAACCGCTGTCAGACTCAATCCCCTGGAAAGTGTTCACATTCTATGCAGACAGTATTATTTGGATTTTAGAGGCGAGAGCTCCTCAGAGGTCCCACTTTTCAAACAATATTTTTTAAGGTTCTGACTCATTGGTTCACAGACACCACTAGTTTTAACTCCTGCAGGCTCCCACACATTGAACAGATCGTACAAGGCAGGCATCATACAGGGATAGATTTCTGCTGACATAAGGAGAGCTGGCAGAAGCAAGGCAAATATTGGAAATGCTCGCTTGCAAAGACAACTGTGGTCATTTTCACAATCTGCTTTGCACAAAATGATGATACACACAACTCCACTTAGTGAATACCTATAATAATAATAATCCTCGCATTTGATATAGCGCCTTATCACATCTTTGAGACGTCTCAAAGCGCTTCACAAAATATATTATAAAGTGAATTGATTGTATATTTTATGGGTGAAACCCGACATCCAATGTCCCACAAACAGTTGTGGATTGAGTGACCAAATTATTATTTATTTTGAAGGAATTATTTTGAAGTGAATGAGGTGCAAGGCCTCCAACCCCCACCACACATTACAAATTCATAACAGTTATGTTTGTTCCTTTTAACTGAACTATCTCTGCTTGCAGTGAATACTTGTTTGCCCACATTACACAGTTCTTCAAGCTCGAATTACACAAGGTTACTCTTTGTATAACTTGGCTTTTGTCGTTTTAGCAGACTCCCAAATTAAAAGTAACAGCTGTGTAGAGCCATTTCCATTGCAGAATTTCTTGTGTTAGAATTAAAACGAAGACTGCGACGGAAGATTCTGACTGGTACCTCAGTCTAATTCATTTTTCTACAGTAATAATAATAATCCTTGTATTTGATTATAGGTCCTTATCACATTTCGAGACGTCTCAAAGTGCTTCACAGAATATACTGTAAAGTGAATTGACTGTACATTTTGTGGATGAAACGCAGCAGCCAATTTGCTCAGATTGAAACTCAAGGCACTGTGGCTTTAAAGGACTTGCATTTAAACACAGTTTAAGTTTAATGCTGCCACTATTTTACTGTTAACTGCATTCAAACCCTCCTGGATCACAAAGCCAAATAGCACAAAAGAGGAAACGGACAACAAGGGAAAGACGTGTATACATTACTGAGGTAATGGAAAATGAGTAGCGGAGGCAGGGTGATGTTTTGGTGGGAATGCAGAGTGACATTTCAAATAAAATTAACCCAGCCAGAGCAGTGACATCTCACATGACATCATTGGGGTTGGAGAGGCTTTCAGAGTGAGTCTTTGTTATCCGACCCGAACGTATCTTGCTATATGTAGCCGCGCATTTACCTCCGGTAGCACTATTCAAACGCTAACTAAAAATTCGAGCTGGCACTTGCAGGATGCCAATTATTGTTGACAAATATCTCATTTATTCACTTTGCTTCGAGCCCCCATTTCAAAGTGTATATCTTCAGTTTGCCAGCAGCCGGAAGAAGCAGCACAAAATGGCCATCGCTGGCCTACATGCAGGAGGCTGCTTTGTCGCTCTCATTAACTGTAAATTAAATGTGAATCTTGAACTGGGCCACACCACACTATCGCTGCACATAACCACTGGTGCTCCCTACATTCGGTTTGCATTGGCAATGAGCGATCCGAGGAATGAATTCTCCTGATGTCCTGGCCTGTAGAGGCAATTGTTGAAATCAATGTCTGATCAAATTTCTGCTGTGGCAGACAGCTTGTCGCTACATATTTTTATGTCAGTCAAGAAGAGGGAAGGCGCAGACCTCGTGAGTTGAGGAACGTTGAGTGAAAGTGACGGGGCAGCCCTTTCTGTAGGGGCCAATATGAGCCACATTGACTTTGAGTGCTTGCGGCGCAGACTAGCCTTTGCACAAGCCTCCCCATCGTCAAGCATCAGCAGCAAAAAAAGGTTAGCGTATGCTAATAATGGTTTATTTACAATGCGGCTAATTACCAAAGCAATCCATCTGCGTTACTGTAAAACCATAACCTATACCAGTCATGCATGCTGTCGATAAAATCTTTTAATCATCAATGCATAAAGCTGGCTCGAAGTCAAGAACCGGGTTCCTATCCTTATTTACATCACGTTATTAATGCACACCTTTTTTCTCCCTCCAGAAATAAGCTTTTGACAATCGTGCGTTAAGAAAACTAAAACTGCATCCAAATTAAACAAGTCAATTCCACAAGCACATTTGGTATTGATAATCTGCAAACACTCGGCCCTGCCTTGATAGTGGCTGTTTTTAAGACACAAATACCTTCCTGCAATACATTGAGGACAATTAGATTAGTCAGAATGGTAGCGTGTTTAAAGCAAAAGGTATTAATAGTCATTTTTTAAATCCAAATTTTAGAAGGAAGCTCAGTTCACGTTGCTTCTGTTTCTTGTAGTGTTTGAATGAGATGGAGTGTGAGGGAGATGGTGGTGCAGGCATTTACACGCTCCTGCAGAGAGCCCTGTCAAATGTATCCCTTTCATTAGAAAAAAATTAATAAAAATCGCACCACATCTATACCCTACCAGTGTGGGATAATACACTGCACTATTATATGACACCTTATCAAGCCTCATCAACTAAGATGGAATTCAGGGCTACAAAACGCTGCAGGCAAGGACACTTTCGCATTCCATCTTCCAGCAACGGATTGTGGCTAATGTGGATAGGGCCAATACTCTGAAGTACAGTATTTTACACCGTTCTTAAATCACAAACACAAAAATCTACTCTGCGACATACATCTTCTGAAGAAGTTTTCTTTGCTTAAATTAGAAAATAATTTTCTTACATATCCCACAATTCTTTACGGGAGGAGGAGGGGGGTGGGGTCTGTTCGCTAAAGAATTCAATACAGCTTTGTTTTCTCTGGGCACGGTAATCCTCTCTGCCTATTAAAAGCTGAATTAAGAAACTATAATAGTAATGATAATAATAATCCTTGCATTTGATATAGCACCTTATCACGTCTTCGAGACGTCTCAATGAGTATAGAATATATTGTAAATATTGTATATTTTGTGGGCAAAACGTGGCAGCCGATTGCGCACAGCATATCCCACAAACAATCGTGGATTGATTCACCAAATTATTATTTTTTTATTTTTGAAGGGATTATTACCCGGAAAGATTATCCACCAATCGACTAACAACCGGGTTCCTACTTACTGCTAGGTAAACAGGCGTGTGGAGTAAGGAAAGTTCACTTATAATGGCTTACACTGGCATGGTTTTAGCTTTTCTTTTTTCTTTCTACGAACACAGAAATAAAAGTGTTCCTTACGCTCAAACTGTGGGGACTGTACAGCGAATTCCCTCCGAGGCCATCACTGTAACCGCCCGTCTGATTGATAACATGACGCAGGGAATCCACCTGAAGCAGAAACAGACAGAGGAAGATGTCAGGATCGGCGTGGCAGCGCTGTCTCTGTAACAGGAAATGATCTGGTAGATTGAGATGTAAGAAAGATTGCCATACTGCCTTTTAATAAGAATAATAATCCTTGCATTTGATATAGCGCCTTATCACGTCTTCCGTGATGTCTCAAAGTACTTCACAGAATATACTGTAAAGTGAATTGACTGTATATTTTGTGGACGAAACGCAGCAGCCAATTGCACACAGCAGCGTCCCACAAACAGTCGTGGATTGAGTGACAAAATTATTTTTGTTTTTTTTAAGGGATTATTTCCCTCGGAAAAGCGATCCTCCAATCAACTAACAACTGGGTTCCTACTTACTGCTTGGTAAACAGAGGAGTGTGGAGTAAGGAAACTTGCCCAACGTTTTGCCCTGCCTTCATCATACTGGGAAACAATGCCATTTTACTGGGTTTTAAGTGTATTTTTCATGTGTGCCAATTGCATATTAATGCATTTCTTAAGAATGCCAGCGATTGATTTCTGCAAATATTGCCGTAGGCTTCATATAATATTTGCACCCAATAAATAAATAAATACCAGGCACAGGCTCTCTGCAGCCAGTCAGCACACTGTCTGTCTGTCAGTAACAATTTAATGCATCACTCTTAACAAGAGCCATAGCCATTTACTGACACTTTTTACACAAATGACCACATTGAGGATGACAAATAGTGAAAGACCACACTGTTTGCTTGTAATGTAGCCAACCACTTTAACAAATATGTTGTCCAATTTACTGCAGGAATCACGCTACTCACCTCTAGTCATTTGTTTAAACACCACATCATCAAAAGAATCATATAGAAGAGTTATTATCTATCACGAATGGCTCCCTTTCTGTCCCTAGAGCCGGCAGGTCTGCAGAGACCCCATGGCTAGTGCCAGTTCAGCACATTTTCAGCTCAGGCACTCAAAAGCATACTAATAATACAATAAAAAGCTACACAGACATCGGGAGTAGCTTTATTAGTGTACTATTAATTCAAACTCAAATTATTGCAAAAACTAAAATGGTAAAATATAAATGAGACATTTTCAAAGCATTACCCTTTCTTTACTTTTTTTCCTTCTCTACTCATTTTTTAATCTATTACTTTGGCTATTTTCACTTTACGGTCCCTCGCTTGTCTACTGTACACTTACCTGCCTCCAACCTCGGGCTCCCACTGTCCAGTTTTGAAAGGCGGGAGAAATTTGGTCTTTTTTTTACATAATCTCATTTTCATTGATGCAACACCAGGCTGACAGACTGGTTTTACAGCCAATCAAAAGCCAAAAGACCAGAGATTGAAAGGGGATTGCATTGTGAAAGGGGCTATAATAATAATAATCCTTGTAATTGATATAGTCCCTTATCACGTCTTTGAGATATTTCAAAGCGCTTCACAGAATATACTGTCAAGTGAATTGACTGTATTGACTCAGCGCCTTGGGATGTCCTCCCAACGTGAAAGGCGCTTTATAAATGTAATTTTGTGGCCATCACCTCATAGCCTAGATTTAGAGCAATCATGAACTAAAAGTGCCCACCCATCCACAGCACTCAGAGAAAGATTGTGCTCCCCAGTGTAAATACTCATCAACAGCACTCGATGGCTAACTAAACTGAGCTGGTTTGAGTTTCAGTTCTCCCATCACCACCCACTTGCAGTGCATTAATTAACATGCGAAACGTTTGTCAGGGTCTCCAAACTCCTGGAATGAATAATTGTTTTTAAAGTTGAAAGGAAGACACAGATTTTAATCAACACAAGATATGAAAAAAAGGAGAGAAAAGTTGTGAATGAATATGGCAACAGCTTACACCCATCACCAAATTCAACATTTCCCACCCGCCCCACCCACCCCTAAATGCTCAAGCCAGAGCCGACTGCATTCACATACAGTAGATTTAATATCAAACATTGAACATCACAAATAACGGACTGAAAACAATAATGGTAAATATCAAAGCAGCGGAATGGATAATTTAATTAATCTGTACTCAGGTACAGAATATTTACTGGGCTATAGGTCAGGGTAAGGCAGTTTTACCATCTAAGCCCTACCCTGCTACCTAGGCCCTAATATTGGGCATTCTTCCTACCTGTGATTGCACATTGGCTCCGACTTGGGACACTTGGTAAGAATCCCCATTCAGATTCTGCATGTTCATGAACATGTCCCCAGAATTTGGTAGGTTAAAAGAACCAGAAGAACCTGGAAAGGAAAGAGTCAGGCACCTGAATCACAGAGGGCTTAAATCTCTCCCCAAAGCTCTTTAAAAAAAGAGTACATACGAGAGAAAGAGAAATAGAGTAACAGAGAGAGGAAAGAAACAGCAGCCTGTCCGGCTGGCATACGAGAAGCATTAAGCAAACTGTCCAGACTGTTACAGAACGAGGATCTTTTTTTTAAACTCTCTGGTTCCTATGGAGAAAAATGTTAGTCAAATAATTTACAATGGCTGTAGAATACTAGAGAACGATGAAAGGGTGAGGCTGCTTCCTGAGAGCCAAGGACCTTACCTGAGAGATGAGCATGAGAGGGCCGCTAACATTTTCAGAAAATCACCACAAAGTCTTTGAATCAAATAGTAATCGTTACGTTTGATTAATTATCGAATTTAATTTACATAATATTTGTATACGGTGGAAGCAGCTTAAGTCGGACAAAACGCCCTACACACTGATGTGTCCAACTTAAGCGGCTTCCACTGTATATCAAATGCAAGGGTTAGTTATGAAGTACAAGTAATTGATGTCCTTTTGAACACAATATGCAGGAACATAATTTTAACAGTTTTTTCTTAGACCGGTTTAAGTTCTGGTGCTGATAAAATTATGCCGTGTTACACCAAGGAAGGTTGAAAATAAACTTGTAATGGTTTGTGGGGAACAAAGTGTCTGCCAGGCCCCTGTATCGAGACCCCATTGTATGGCAAGCTTACCGGAGGTGGGTGTGGTGGGAGAGTTTGCTTGACTGTTCTGAACTGCGGCTGCTACAGCGTGGGCAGCGTTGACGGCGGTTTTGGCGGCGTACAGGTTGGCTTCTTCTTGAAACTTCCCGATATTCTTCTTATATCTAATTCGCTTGTTGCCAAACCAGTTCGACACCTAAGGGGAAGGAAAATGCCAAGCGTTTAAGATATTGCCTGAGTACCCCCCTCTTTATTATTACTTCAACGTGTCAAGACTGGGTCCATCACTTTCTCAATTCCCAACTTTCCAGGCATTTCCAGTGGGCACGTAGACTAATTAAGCAATAATCAAAGATGGGTTGTGTATTGTTATGGATTGGAGCATGACAGAGTTCTGTCTGTCTCTTGGCAGAACAGATACTCAGGGGCTTACACAGCTACGACAACACACGTCTTCAAGTTTACTGATGTGATTACATTGGGAAAAAAACACCCAGAAAAAACAGCCATAACATTAATAATAGAGTAGTAATTGTCGGTGCATTAAATGCCATCTGCCAATCAAAACTGGTTATTGAGCTGCTTACAAAGTGCATTCTTTGCTTCGAGAAGAGGTAAGATGAGAAGCTCTGGAAATGCCATTGTTCTTTGTTTCTGGTCTGGAACAACCTGGCAGTATTACAATTTAAATCATGTTCAGTCAGATGAATATGAATGGAGTGATATAAATCAATAATAAATGAGCTGGTGTTTTGTATTCTCCCTTTGAACACACTATAATCAGGATCTGCACTGCCAGGGCTAATCCGCATGCATTAACCTGTGCAGGGATCCTTATAAATTGGTTAGTGATCATTTGTGCCATTCGCAATGGGGACAAAACCAGGAATGATACAGCATTTTAACTGCAAAGATCAACAGTCAACCATGGAAGAAATGAATGTTCCATGTAAATGTGTTACAACAGGTAGATTTCTACCTCATTTTGAGTTGTGCTAGGTTAACATTTTTCTTCACAACAAACTTATCAATCGTTTGCAAGGCTGTCCCTATGTATTTTGTATCATGTGAAGGTTGGGGGGACGGTGAGGGGTGGGGTTGGTGGGGGTAGAGAAGGTGGGTGCAAGACTATGGGCTCTGTAAATACCACTGAACAGTAACATGTTTAACAGCAGATGGAGAAAGACTGTTTTACTAACAAGTATATTTTCATTCAGCACCGTATGATACTCCTGAGGTCTATTTGCCTAGTGGCTCAGTGTGTGTTCACTATATAGTATGGATTACACATACAATAACAGATGATCTGGTAACTGGCGTGGGCAGAGCCACAGCAATCAAGTGAAGAAATTCCTTGTAATCGCTCCCCTGTTTCTTTTGCTAATAACCCTGAGCCTGTGCCCCCTTGTTGACCATTAACTCTTGTGGTGCGGGAATGTTAAACTCGAGCTTCAGTTATGGGACGCACCCCTCTGAGGCAGCAGTTCACTGCACTGTGGTGACATCCTTGGGGTGGAAAAACGTTTGAATCATTAACTGTAGATCTTTTGTGTTTTTAAACCATCAAGCGAGGGCACTGTGACATTAATAACATGATATCAGACACAGTTTCAGCCAACATCACAAATTACCAGGTATTTTCTAGCAGCAGATTAGCAGGAAGCTTGCGACAGTCTATCAGAACACAATCATACAGTCACAAATCCTTCACAATTACCGTGGTAATCATATTAATAGTTATTGACTGTTAAAAACTAACGTATCCATGCAGGGTAGCCCTTCACAGATGCACGAGGATTTAAAAATAGCAGACACCATTAACAATGCACAATAAATTCCAGTCTAAGCAGTAAAATTTTATTTCTCTAAAATATAGAGAGAGACTTTGATCGACAACGATCCTTTTGCAGTTTGCCAGTCTCTGTGCTTCTTAATCTTTAATATCACGACAATTAAAATTAATGACCACTCATAGAAGCCACTGTGGGCAGTGTTTCCTTGACATCAGTTGTTTGATGAGTTTACCTTGAGGTTAACTAACAAGCAAGGCTTTATTGGAAGCAAAGAAAGAAGCAGCAATCATCCTATAGTCTCAGCAATCAGCCTATATCTTCAGCTCCATGTCTACAAAAATCACCAGGATCCACACAGAAATGTAAAGGCTCTTTTCCAGATGCATCTCAAATCACAGAAAGAGCGAGAGAGGGGGAGGGAAAAAAAAAGGCCTTTTATCTAGGCTGGATTTGTCTGGAAGAATATGATAACTAGAAATCATGCGATCAATAAACTGTCAGCATGGAGGAAGCCCTATCAGCTTGCCTGTAACGGCTCATGTTTTTACTGCAGCTCCCAAGGTAATTGTAATATTATACTGATGTCTGCCCGTTTCGAGTTCAAAACATTCATCAGGCTGTGGCGTCAATGGTACTACATTTTTAAACCGTAAAAGCAGATAGTACCCAAAATTCCATTGGGCTGCATTTGATAGGAAGATGGATATGCAGTAACATTAAGGGCTTAGCCATGACCACAATGGCATGCCATTGTTATTTACTCTACTTTGGTGATTTTGTCAGATTTAGGATTGAAGCATTAGGTGTGTTACTGCATTAGGAATGGTTACACCATTTGTACAACAGCCTCTTATTGCCACAGCCATTCAGGTTACTCACTATCATTTGACTCTGTCGTCGTCAAATGCTTTTTCTAAAAAATATATTATGCGAATGCTCTGACTTTTTTTAAATGCTTGCCTTTTTAAAATTTAAATTGACTGTTGTAATGATTATAAATTATTAGTTAAGCAACGCATACAGTATTCCGATCATAAAATTAGAATTGAATATCATGATTTCAATTATTTGTTATGAACAAAGAAGCTTTTTAATAGGTGCAGCCATCTTTATTACAATTATAGTCCAGTAGGTTACAGCAGCGGGGAGGAGTTGGCTAAAATGTACCCTTTTGACAAGTCGTCAGGAGATTTCAGCCTGGGTTAAGTCAGACTTTAAAAGTAAAGGAATGATTTTAAAGATGCTTAAGCATTCAGTAACCCACACTCTTTCTAATCACAAGATAAGCTTGTTCACCTGGCAAGAAGAAATGGTTGTGGAGGAATTCACAGTGTTAAGATTTCCCCAGTCGTAACATTTCACAATAGTCCTCATTTTGAAAACACACCTGAGTTCACTCCAAACTTCACTCTAATTCCAGTTATTCATAGCTGGTTTCATTAAGTCAAAAAGCATTTCTCGTGTTAAAAAAAAGTGTTATTTTTACAATTACCTTTGATGCCTTTTAATAAAAGAAGGCACAGTCTTGGCTTTACTGTTCTAACCTCACCAACATATTCTTCTGCACATGACAGCAAAGTAGAACAGTTTTCCCGCCAAAGCTTTTAAAAATCTAATCTGTGTGGAACAAAAGGGCCTCTCTTTAAATACCACATCATGTTGTCAGGAACAAATGACTCCATCTTCAAGCAATAAAAATCTACAATGAATGTTTTGGATCAACCCCAGTACGTGAAACAAGTGACTGTGACAACCAAGTTGGCCACTAACAGAAGCTGGCCTGCTGGTTTTGAAGCCTCTGAGCGAAACATTCAACATTTGAGCCCGCTGTGTGCTCGTCCGCTGGATAAGCTGCAGGACATCCGACAGCATTTCTTTGAAAACCAAATAGTCTTGCAGGTAATTTGTCCCCTGTTTTCACTCCTCTGGAGGTAAAATGCGCATGTGCACAGCATGCTGCAATGCTGGTGAGACATCTACACTTTCGCTAGAGAATTCTCACATTTGTTGCCCCACTGATACCAAACAGTTTAAACAGTTGCTTTGCACTGTCAGGGCTTTCATCGCCTACAAGTAAAATGGCTCCATTTGTAGGTGACTGGCGTGAAAATTCAATGCCCCTCCCCCTGACCAGCAGGGACCTTTACACTGACTAGCATAATACATCCCCAGTGATGGGGGAGAGAAATCAGAGATGGGGGAAGAGGAGGAGAAGCTAATCAAAGAATGTTTTAAAAAACTGAACATGTTCAGGCACGTTGACCTGATGCCCAGCCAGTCTCTTCTGTAAGTGCAAATTACTGTATGTTCTGAACATTTATGTTTAGGCCCCTTGATGGCTCAGCTAACACAACCAACTCTTCAGGCTATACAGACCAGATAGGTGCCGGCAATGCGGTGTCAGCTGGTGATGGCAGTGGAGTGCTTCAACTGGACTATGGGCCCTGGGTTCAAGAGAAAAAAATCAGCCAGCGTTCTACCCCGATAGCTCTCCAGTGACTCTTGTGTACTGGTATCTCTGCTTCAAATTATGTCTTGTCCTTTAGTCAAAATATATTTTATAATGTGTTGTTTAAAGTTATCTGAGGGTTTTATTCCAATCTCCATCAGTAACAAGCACTATAAGCAATAGGAATGGTACACACACCACACGTTGTTGGTGTTCAGGAACAGTGTGAGGGCAGGCCTAAAGATGCTAACAATTCAGTGTTTGAAACAAAATGAGATGGGAAACTACAGTGGGAAAGCAGATACCCCATTCACACACCCAAGTAGAAACTATCCAGCCAGATGAGAAAGAACCATCTACATGTCAAAAACAAGGAAAAGAAAAGGCTAAACAGATTCCTCTGTAAACTTGAACTGCGGCACAGTTTGTGTTATTTCCTCGTGGTGCTTTTAGCAGCCTCATTGCCCTCTGCAGTATGAATATTCCTTATTCTTGACATCCTGCAGGACACTCATCAGCTCCTGTATCAAGCATCTCCCTCACAGGCAGACAGTCTATGGAACAGATGAGACAGTTTATCTCCAGCCAAAACAAAGCAAACACAATAGCTTGCTGCAACTCTTAATTTCTCTCTTGAACCCAGGCCATTCAGCCTAGCTTTTTGCAGAGATAATTTAACAAAGGCTTATTGACAACAAAAGGCACCTGGGGAGCCTCCTGCGATTCTGCTCTCAGAAAGACTGTTTGGACTTGGTTGCTGAGATGATATTGCATGCTTATTGATACGCATATATGCTTGCTTGTCAGGGTTGTTTTTTTTAAATTTTAAACAGCTTAATGGTTGGTTGGCATTTTCAGTATCTGAATAATCACAATAATAATCCTCGCAATAGATATTAGCGGCTTATTACGTCGTTGGAACTCTCAAAGAGCTTCACAGAATATACGGTAAAGTGCATTGACTGTATATTTTGTGGGCGAAACTCGGCAGCCAATTGCACTCAGCAGTGTCCCACAAACAGTCATAGACAGAGTGACCAAATTGTTATTATTATTATTTTTTGAAGGGATTATTAAACCTGGAAAAGCGATCTGCCAATCGATAAACAACCGGGTTCCTACTCTATGCTAGGTAAACAGTAAGGAAACTTGCCTAACGTTTCGCCCCGCCTGGGAATCGAACCCGGGTCCTCTCGCTTGCAAGGCGAGTGCTCTAACCACTACGCTACAGGACTCTACTCCATGTGAATGTTTCCGGAGTGATGCATATCTTTGCACGTTTCATTTATTAGTCATAACGTGATTTCCGTTTCTCCCCCATTAAGAAGCCAAGCTTTGCCACATTTCAGTTAACAATTTTTGAATCACACAATGCCTGTCTGTCCAATCAGTCCCATCACAAATAAAATGCATCAAGATAGGAGAAAAACAATTGTTTCCATGGCACTGGCCAGTTACACAGCCCTGACCAGATATTGTGCAATACCTGGGTAAGCTCTGACCTAATTCTCTGTGCTGCCCTCCTGCCACTACAATATAATTGTAACCGAGTTGCTCTGTTGTACTGCAGCTTCTCTGTGTGATTGCAGTATATAATGCTATAACCCTGTCTTTGGGAGCCATCCATAAGGCGCATTCTGGAGAAGGGCTTTTATGGTTTTCCCTATTAGTGAGGGAGCCATAAACAATATGTGTTATAGAGAGGGGCTTGCGAGTTTTCATTCTTAATGTTTATTGTTCTTCTCTAATGATCTGTCTGCACTCAGGGTTTTCATTAACCTGAACTGTTTGTTATTTTGTTGGAATGTCATGTTTATTTTACAAGATGGGTTTCGAAAGCTGAGAAACTCTTTGGTGCTTATCCATAGCAGGGGAGGTGCACAAATGTATGTAGGTTTGTGTGTATAAACAGCACAACCCCATTATTACAGCACTTCATTAGAATACCAATTCAGTTATAAAGGTTGTACTGCGGACTTAGGTATTATCAATAATATTCCTTGCATTTCATGTCAGGAGGACGTCTTAAAACTGCTTCACAGAATTTACTGTAAAATTTGCTGCACATGCACCCTGCTATTATATATATATATATTACATATGTGTTTTGCGTGTATATACTATGGGTGTATATACTTATGTGAGTGAGAGAGGAATGCCTGTGTGTGAGAGAGAATGTGTTGGTGTGAGCAGTGAGTGTACCATGGGTGATCTGTGGAAGTGATGTATCTGTGTGTAAAGTTGACCACCTGCTTGGAGATAAGTTTTGGCTCATTCATTTTAGGTGTACAGCAACTTTGCAAAGATCAGCAACATGCAGCTGAGAATAGAACTTTTAGCTTTAAGTCTGAAATCATTCACAACATATAACTCACTTTTCCACCCCACTGTTTAAACTAAGTTTCCCATGATTCGGTGTGTTTTGCAATCCTTGTTCCCTTTCCTAAAATATTCTCAGGAAGAAATACTCCAAAGGCACATGAAGAGGTTGGATGCGGCAATCGCTAAGCTAGTAATCCTTTCATTCTTTGTTCGGATTAGAATTTCTCATTATAAGAAGTAATAATTGTTTTCACTTTTCGTGATCGTCGGATTATAAACACTAATGTCTGAATTTGGATGGTATCATTAAACTACTTTTACACCAGTTACTGTTCCACCAAGTCTGTGCTTCCACCACCATTAATTCTTGAAGGGAGGTGAACAACAAAATGTTATTGTTTGTGGTTATTGATTGAATTTGATTTCTTGCTGAAATACTTCTAAAACCATCTCCAGTTTACAGCACAGTCAATTCCACCTACGTGAATAATTGGTAAGTTATAGCAACACAAGACACACCAGTTAATGGGCACCTTCTTAATAGGAATATTCATTTCCAGGGAACATTTCCTTTGACACCAAATCATTCTCCTGACGTCAGCAGCATTTGCTTAATGGGATCGTTTGCTTTCAGGAAACATTGGCTGCCATTAGCAGGCTTGTGCTGCATTTTGATAGAAAAAATCAAATTTGAAAAAAAATCTTTGCAAACAGAAGTATATCAAGCGCCCACACACGCTGCCACTTCAACATACAATTCCATTAAGCAAATACACGTGATTAATGAATAGAATGTAATAGCAATGGGCTCTTCACGTTGAAAGTGAGCCTTTTGCAGGTGACCTCTCACAAACCTCGGGTGAAACAATAGGAATAATCTAAATTAATTAGCAGACCTCAAGCCAGGTTGTAATTATGTGGCTGAAAGTTCCTCTGGAGGTTAAGTTGATCATTACGTCAAAAATAGAACAGAATCCATGAATTGTTAATCCATTTAACCCTCAGCCACATTGCTTTAAATATATTATGAGCTGCGATACTGATAGGCAGGAATCATCAGCGTCGCCCGGGATCAGTGTTTGTGCCACCTTAACCAACGCAGTCCATCATTGTGAGGTTAGGAGCATACCCAACGCCCCTGACACCCAGCGAGCACCTTGATAGGTATAAATAGAGGTGACGCCATGGGCAGCCGTAAAATATGATTTATACTTCCACAGCGAGGCTGACGGGAGCGGCAAAGTCGCAGGTGAGTTATGGCCAGTCTCAAAAGTGAAAATACAAATCACACTTCCGAGCTGCCCATGAAATAGTCGATTCATACTGATTCACACATTTAACGGATTATATTAAAAACTGTTTTAGTAGGTTTCATAAATATTATTTTCATGGTAAGCATTTTGGCAGGAACAGACCTAGGATCCTGTGCCTTACTCAGGTCTCCTCACACCTCACCACTTGGAGGGGGATGACCACCATTTTGAAAGAAACAGATTGTCTGCTAAAATTAACCGTTAGTCACAATATGGAAATAAAGCATGTGTTGACTAAATTTCTACAGCACTGGCAATAAGTACAGCACTATTCTGTACAGTAGGTTATGTGTAAACCAGATGTAAACCCAGCTGTATTAAGGCCACATGTAGACATAGCTGTGTGAGGTGCCATGCAGAGGGATTTCCAGGTGCCCTTAATTATGTCATAAACAAATCAATAATTAGCTGTTAGTCAATTAATACGTTTCAGTTATTGTTAATTACGTAATTATGGGCACCTGTAATTCCCTCTGTACATATGCACCAACACATGGCGTATAATACAGCTGTGTTTACACATGGTTTACACATGGTGCATACTAGACCTAATTGTTCATTAAACAGCACAATTGCATTCTGCTGTAAGGAAGTGAACTACGTGGGTGAATTATTTCTCGCAGTGCCCAACAATGCACTTACAACAATTCTAAATATTACAAGGAACGCATTGACTCACTGCTGCAACAAGCTGTATTTGGGCCTTAACTGGTCTATCTCATACAGGAGGCTGCCACACATACCACACATGAACAGAGGACCTTAGAGGCGAAATCAAAACGGTTTTGATCCCAATAGCTGAATAATTATGACCTAATAAGTAACACAGTGTTGTTTAAAGAACAAGATTTGTTTTTATACATATATAAAAATGTACAGGAGTCCTGTAGCTCAGTGGTTAGAGCACTTGTCTCGCAAGCGAAAGACCTGGGTTCGATTTCCGGCAGGACGAAACCTTGATAATCCCTCAAGAAAAAAAAATCAGTAATAAATTGGTCACTTCAATCCATGACTGTTTGTGGGACACTGCTGCTGCGTTTTGCCCACAAAATATACAGTCAGTAGATTATGTGAAGTGCTTTGAAACGTCTAGAAGACTTGATAAGGCACTATATCAAATGCAAGGATTATTATTATTTATTATTATAGATATATATATTCCCAGACAAAAAAATCTCCAGACATCAATCAGAATGCCAGAATTGCACGTTTAGAAACAAGACACCTTACTGACTGACCTGTGATACTGTGATACTGCACTTCTTTGCCAGCTCCTCTTTGGCTTCTTCGCTGGGATATGGATTGCTGAGGTGAGAGTAGAAATACTCGTTCAAAATTTCCGTCGCTTGTTTGCTAAAGTTGCGTCGTTTCCGTCTGAAAACACAACAGAGATCCTAGTTTTAACATCTCGTGAGAACACATCTGATAAATGCAGACTAGACTGCAGGAGTGAGCTTTGTTGATTACAGTGCCCTATAGGAGCCTCTGTGTAGCACATATATACGGTGCGTATCATAATCAATGAGGCTTTGAGGTCAGAAGCTGCATGGGGTGAAGACTACAATCCTGTCAGCAGCTTCTCTCTGGGACACTTCACTCCCTGTGACTACAGAGGCCGGTTGCCTGCCGAGACGTTTGTTCTGGTGAACTTCAGGATTCGTTCCTCCTGTGCCTCGGGGGGAGGTCGGATGGAGGGTACCTTTGTTTATGCCACCATTCAGAACACTGCATCATCTCCACATTGTACTGTCCCTTTGGTTTTTCTACAATGAATGCTCACTCCAGCATAACACCGATCTCCCTGGAGTAACATTTATCTCTCTATTGTACATCCTCTCTTATTGCCTTGTTTACGTTCTCTCTCTCTGTTGAATAAATCATTTTAAAAATGCACATCTGCTCAATTTAACTTGTCTGAAGTTGCCCATATTCTCTGAAGGCACCTTCTAACTGATTTTAATTATTAGAATTTTCCACACCTGCTGAAGACCCGGAAACTGGTGAGATTACTTCAGCTAACTGTCTACAGGTGTGAGGTGAGCCACGCTGAGAGGCGGAGGAAGAAATCAGAAGAGCTCCTGCTCTACATCAGTGTGATACAGAGACACAGGCTATCAAAGGCAGCTACCAGTTTCTCTGCTTTTGCAATCCACCATTCCAAGCAGTGAAGAGGGGGCAGTTGCCTTCAAAAGCCTGAATTGTTATGAGATCATTGGGTTTCTCTTGTTGCCAGCTGCTGTCCACCAACAACAAACAGGGCCATGATCTCCCCATCTGCACAATCTCAACTTCAGGTGATTTACTGGTCTCTAAATAAAACCTTTCTCCAAAAAATAAATTCTAATATGGAACAGCTTTTGGAAATCCTGTCAAGTAACTCACAATGTGACGGAAATTTTAAAAATGTAGCATAATCTCAGATCTGAAACTGTTTATGAAGTGGTTCACTTTGAAGCATTAAACATTGAAATGCAATTATAAATTATGCTACAGGTGACTGACCAGGAATGTGAATGGGGGACACAGTACACAGGCAACACACAGAAAACAGCCTGCACTGTGTCCCAATCCAGGTAACTCAATGCTCTATAAGTAGCGGATTTAGTTTTTCCTATTTTACATCACATTATTTTAAAAAGTTATAATTTATAATACTATTCTGGAGTTCCTTCTCACTGAAGAAAAGAAGACTTATATTGACATTTTCAAGTTACTAAAGAGTAGCAACTATTTAATAGTCAAAACTCTATTCGTGGAGGCAGATTGATGAGAAATTCAAGAGAAATCTGGATAGTTATTCTAAAAATAAATTTATTTTTCTCATGGGGAAGATATAATAATAATAATCCTTGCACTTGATATAGCTAGTGACTTAACATGTCGATGAGATGTTTCAAAGCGTTTCACAGAATATACTGTAAAAAAATAGTGATTGTATTTTGTGGGCGAAACGCAGCAGCCAATTGCGCACATTAACTTCCCACAAACAGTCGTGGATTGAGTGACTAAATTATTACTATTTGTAATATTTAAATTATTTCCAGCAATGATTATGAGAGCTAGTTACTTCAAAGCATGGTCATTGTTCAGCCAATCTTAGCCAGCTACATCCCCTGAAGAGCAATGAGAAGAATTACAAAATTTAATCAGATTTTTATGGTTAATTTGAATGAGGAGGGAATATTGGCCAATACACAGGAAGATCTATCTGCTCTTCTTCAAAATAGTGGTTATTAAAATCTTTTAACATCCAGATGAAACAGCAGAACACCCATTCCAAAGTCATGTTGCCAAGGACTGTAAATTTATGGACCTGAGGAGAATATGATGTTCTCACCCGCCAAGCTCTCTAAATTTACAGACGTCTGTGGAATTAACCCCAAATGAGCACAATGAGAAAACGCCTTGTACCAAGTTTGGAGAGAATCCAAAAAGTCTTTTTACTGAGACAGCATCTTTATTCTGCAAGACACAAATCTTTACTGATGCACTGAAGCTTCCCACAAAGCCCATTTTCAATAGGAACCTACAGGCTTATGAGTGGAGTTCATTTATCATGGTTGGTGAAAAATCCAATCATTTTTAATGGGGTAATGTTGGCCTGCACACCGCATTACCAGGTTTGTAAACAGAGGTGTGGAATCATACAATAACATCAGACTGGCACTCACGAAATCTGTGCAGAAAAATTTTGATCTCAGTGGCTTATACAGCAGGAAATTTCACATCTAACGTTGTGCAATTTCTCCCGGTGGTAAATATGGCTGCTTGGAAGAAGAGTCTTTCGAGAAGGCAGTTTCAGGAACTGCGGTCTCCTGCAAACTACAACAATGTGAGAGTGTGACAATGCCTCATTAGGTGATCGAGGTTTCACATCACACGGGACACACAGGCCATTTCCCATTGTCAGAAATCCCCGGTCTCTGATGAGAGGACATCCATCACCAAACCCTTGGACACACTAGAGAGCTCTTGTTATTTGTCAAATATAAAACTATTTCTCATCCACAGGCATAATAGGGAAACTTTCATTCTCTTTCACCAATCGTCACTATTAAATGAACGTTAACTGTTCAATATATTACCTACAACTGAAATGCTTTAGCAGCCATTAATATCATCACAGTTCCTTAAAATTAAAATTCTATCTCAAAATAAACACACACAAGGGATCCCGAGATTCCTGGGCTGTAGAGATTGAAAATATCTGATCAGATATCTGTGCTCTGAGACGCTACCTTGCGCTATATTAAGTGTAAATTGTTGTTGTTGTTGGGTAACCTGTCAAAACGTCTCAGTGCACATCACGCAAGTTACTTGAAGTGTAGTATAGCGACTGCTATTCAGATAAATTGCAAATCATTTCACTTTCTTTTGTCTCAGAAGACAAGGGCTCTGCTTCTGAAAATTGTGCCATTGAGAAATGTTCTGTAACTGTGCCATTCTCCTTAGATCGGTAGATAAGTGCTACCTCCTCTGAGTAGGCACAAGTGCAAAAGTTAAAAATAGCGAGTGAAAGAGTGATTGCAAAGTTAAAGGTTCAAACACAAACTCGTTTTAACAAGAATGACTGGTACCTGGCGTCCAGAAATCGTGATCGCAGGATCATGACTGCTTCGCACGTGCTCTGCTTCAGCTGCATTTGGATGGAACTGAATTTTCGATGGATAATGCTGACCATCCTCTCAATCTCTTTTGGTGAAATTGGGCGTGTCCGGCTCTGCTCCCGTAGGAGGTTCATCACGTGTGTGGTGAACTCATTACATGCCTGCAACAATAAGAGTGAATAAACGGGTTAAATACACACTCAAGTCATTTCATTGCAACTCCTCTGCTATAAAGGACTAGATAATAGCTATAACTGCTGTGTGCAATTGGCTGCTGCGTTTCGCCCACAAAATATGCAGTCAATTCACTTTACAGTGTGTTCTGTGAAGCGCTTTGGGACGTCCTCCCGACGTGAAAAGCGCTATTTCAAATGCAAGGATTATTATATCAAATGCAAGGATTATTATTATTTTAAGTGTTACTCCGTGCTGCTTCTGACTAACAAAGAGAATAAAATAGAGGCTGTGGTTTCTGGAATGGGATTGTGGTGTGCTGGTAATATCGTTATTCGAAATCTACTCACACAGTGAGCAAAGCCCTCTTTTCAAGCAACTATCTTCCCTTTTGAAAGAATGTATGGACTCTGCTTTGTACACAATTTACAATGGTGGGGGGGGGGTGTTGTTTGCCATACATTGAATCCACTAATTCTACACATATTCACATAAACTACCAGCTATATTTGAACAGAATTGTTTGAAAGGGAACTGGAGCCTTATAATCTATCAGTGTGCTGTAAGAGGCAGAGCTTCCCCCTAGAGTGCTCTGGGCAGCATCAAAATGAAGATAATTTCACTTCATATAAACCGGCACCCGAGAATGAAAATGCAAAGATGAGGACAGGAATAACCAACACAATTTTTCTACATTCCTTCTGGCGGTGCAATACCATTGAGTACTGAAAGCTAGTACTGTAGAAGCTTGAGCAACCTGAAAGCTGGTAAACTGCATGCCTGTTATAGATACAGCCAATTCAGTGCAACTTTTATATGGAATATACGCAAAAGAGAAGTATATATAAAGTGTATTGTAGCCCAAAAATTAAATTCATATCAGCTCAGGGCAACCAAGGTATTTGTTGGGGCACTAAATTTTTAACATCAACTGGGTCATGCTACCAAGATGGAACATTCCCTACAACAACCTCCAAGGGCAAAAAGGTGCTGAAAGAATCCTGTTCCTCCCTGAGGTGTGCTAGTGAGAATAGGGCTCAGTGAACACATACAATCATGTCACTTTAACAGTCGATTGGTGGATCGCTCTCCGGGGTAATAACCCCTTAAAAAAAAATTGGGTCACTCAATCTACAACTGTTTGTGGAATATTGCTGAGTGCAATTGGCTGCCATGTTTCACCCACAAAATATATAGAATATTCTGTGAAAGCTTTGAAACGTCTCAAAAACACGATAAAGTGCTATATCAAAAGCAAGCATTATTATTATATTATTATTATTGATGTAAAACCCTACCTTTCTAAAAACAAATTTACACACAAGCTAATGTATGAAGTTGATTCTGATATTAATGGTTCTGTAGTAACATTGCTCTGGTCACAGCAGAACAAGCTCAGTTTGCTGTTTGCATACAAAGAATTGTGAGAAAGTAGTTTGCACTGGCCCAGAAGATCAGAAATGCAATATTTCAGATCAAGATGTTTGAAAATGAGATAGGATAGGTAAGAGGCAAGTAAGGATATGGAGAAAAAGCAGGGAAACAAGATTAAAAAGATAGAGAGCTGCCTTGACCTAATAAAGTAGCGGAGTGGGCTCAATGAACCGAGTGGCCTACTCTGTGCTTATATTTGGGAGCTCTTTCGCAACTGCCAATGGGTTTACATTTTATTTCTAAAAAGAATGAAATTCTCCTCCCCCTTAAGCTTTTAATAGTCACCAAGGAGGCGCTAAACTGGTAAGTGATGTACTGCTGTACTGGCCGAGATAGGAGCAAGAGAGCTTGGATTAGTTAACATCTATTTTTCTGTCCTTGCTGACTTTGCTACAGTTTATAAAAACAAGAGAATTAAGTCTGAAGTTGCACCTGGTGAGTTTGGAAATCTACTGGCATTTTTAATTTCCAGCTACCAAAATAAAACAAGAGTTGAATTTCATTTTCATTCAATTTTAACAATAAATACAGTGTCCTTCACGTGTGTAGCATCTCAACAGTGGTGGAGCTTGATGCTGAGCCAGGAGAATGAGAAAAGAATGGTCATAAGATCATAAGAATGGTCGAAGAGGAAGGTCTTCAGATCTGATCTGAAGACGGGCAAGGAGGGGGCCAGGTGGAGAGACTGAGGCAACAACAACAAAATTACATTTATAGAGCGCCTTTCATGTCGGGAGGACGTCCCAAAGCCCTGAACAGTCAGGTGTTGGGGCCCGAGCATGGGGGAGGGGTGGTGTAGGGGTGAGGGAAGGCAGAGAGGTGGGAAGGCGACCAAAGACACGGTCGAAGAGAAGAGGCAGCAAGTGCCAAAGCTTCAGGGCGTACTCACTGAAGGTATGGCTGCTGTCAGTGGAGTGGAGAAGATCAGTGAGGTGTAAAAGGCCGGAGCCAGTTGAATGAAGAGGGTGGGTAGTGGAGTGGGGTGAAAGCAAGTCAGAGAGGTACAGAGGTGCTATGGCATAAATTGATTTGTAAGAAAATGTGAGGATCTTGAAATCAATCCCAGTTCTTACTATAAACAGAGAGGGAGTTGGGGGGGTTGGGGGGGGGAAAGACTAATTTGGAAAGCACAGCAATTAAGATCAGAGTAACTGGCATATGAGATTTCCATTGGATAGCCGATCACCCAGAACAATGAATATTTACAGTGGTGAGAAAGACGAGACATAGGCAAGACAATTATTCCAGGCATAAGAGAATGGGCTTCCCAAACAATAGAGGCACTCGTCATTTAAAACTGCAGACGTAGGAAGAGATTACACAGAACAGAAATCTAACACAATTTTCATGGGGGTTACTCAAATTTCAGAAAAGTTCTATTACATTAGCTCATCTAGGAATGCAAACTGTGATTTGCTCTTTGGCATTTCACCAACATTCACAGGCGCATATAGCACTCCTTCAAACCAGCAATTCATGTATGATTAATTAGAATATCTCATTTATACAGTGCGCACTTTAGCTCATTACGCTAAGTAAAATTTGTTAAGTATTTACATTTAGATAATTAAAGTCTGGATACACCCTTAAGAAACATGTATGCACTTCGGGCGAAAGCTTTTCCAGAGTACTTATAGTAAATTACCAGTTTAAATTACATCACTGCCTGCCTCAATATGGTCTCACCGACACTACATTTTGTACCAAGGAGGAGTGTCTTTAAAGCGCCAGCCCTTTTGACTTAGTTTCTTCTGAGGATTTCTACAGATTTAGCAGACATGAATTTATTACTCACCAACACTGCCCCACACGTCTCAAGACATAACACCTTCTTTCCTACAGCATCAGCTCTCTATCTGGTTATGGCCCTGAGTGAAAACCTTCCATAGCAAGATGAGTAACACTGAGTCACATTTCACTTAAAAAGTCACCCACTGACAGCAACCCTGGCCTTGGTAGTTGTGCTGCCTCCGTAGAGTCACAGTGTTGTCAAGGGCACATTCATAGGCTGTGTAGCTACAACAATTTAGACTACTTTCAGAGGCTGTGCCGGCCAGCAGCAGACTAACAAGGTTTCACTTGCTGGCCTCAGCCATTCGGATGCTAGTTATCTATCTATTGTCCTGCGAACCTTGTTATGCAATAATGAATAACCTTAAGCAAGTTTCCTTACTCCACACCTTTGTTTACCTAGCAGTAAATAGGAACCTGGTTGTTAGTCGATTAGGGTAATAATCCCTAAAACAAAATGGTTACTCAATCCACGACTGTTCGTGGGACACTACCAATTGAACACTGGTGTGCGTAATTTGCTGCCGCGTCTCACCCACAAAACACAGTCATTCCACTTTATATTCTGTATAGTGCTTTGAGATATCAAAGGCGTGATAAGGCGCTATATCAAATGCAAGGAGTATTGTTATTATTTTAAGCACCAAACCCTCAAGCAAGATTGTGGTACCACTTCTTGAAGTGCTTCTGCATTATTAATGCAGCATTCGGCGTGGAGTCAACCCACCCTGCTCTCATGCACGGCTTAGCAACTGCTTTAAGAGAAACAAGGTAGAACTCTCTGGATAACTCAGGGAGTAAATACACCAGCTGTTGTGGTTCTGAGCCATACAAATCAGGAAGGTCCCAGGTTGAATCCCTCCTCTGCTGCGAGGTGGCTGATCTCATTTGGAGTGGCAGAAAGTATTTTACCACTGCTCTCAGGGCCCCAGGCTACAACAGGCAAAAATACAGGGAGGCGGCCCACTCCCGATTGGTAGTCAGTCACCCCTGCTGGAAAGAGCATGTGTGCACACACTGGGCATGGATAGGACCAAACCCAGCTGTGATGTCTCACACTGTCAAATAGCTTGACGAAGCTCACACACATGAAACAGAGCAAGCTACATGAGGTGACAGAGAGCTACCCACAATCACAGTGCTGAGCTCCAAAGCTTCCAGAGAGAAAATTGCGGGAGCAAGAGAGAGAAAAGAACAAAACAGTCTCAGTTTTTGAAATGGTTCATCTGCTCGCTCACTCTATTAACAAGCTGTGTGACAAGGAACAGCTGACCCTACGTGCTGGCAGTTACTCAAGAAACAGTAATAGGGGGAGAAAATAAATCAGCAAAAGCACACCGATTCAATTGCTCTCAAATTGACGAACTAAATTATGAAAAAGAGCTACATGTTGGTTTTTTAAAAAAATGCTTGGAAAAATCTCAAGAAACCACTTGCACCTTAAACAGTTCCTATGTCCCTTCTCATCTTTCTCTAAATATATTTCATCAAGTACAAAGTTAGCTCGTAAAACACATCAACTCCTCATTTCGCTCTCATGATGTGCTGTTTCTTTTTAAAGCATGAGCTCACAATTCACCAACGTTCAGCAACCGGAAAATAATGCCCATTTCTTTTGACCATATTTCTATTTAAATTATACATACACTTATGGTGAAGAAGGAGTACTTGGACCCACTTCAGCTGCCATGATGCAATTGGCAACAGGGCAAGGTTGAGGTGCAGAGCATTTCACAATTATACATGTACAACCCTATTGGTTTCTTTCTGCTCTGTGCTAAAATTGGTTTCGGAGCTCCCAAGTCACCATTAACAGGGGTTAATTTGCTGGATTTTTTTCTCCAATTTTAACTTTAGGAAAGAGAACTACACTGATGTGAATCCAGCTTCTTTCTGATCTCATCTGCAGCATCATTAATTGGGAAAAAATCACAACCAGTTAATCATCAATGCAAACCTGTGTCCTGATGGTCCCTGACGTGCAGTCACTTCTCTGCATCATCACCATCATTCTTACTGGTGTGGGAGAATAGAGTTTCATTGCAGTGTCAAACAGGATGCTAAATAACTCGCCTTTGGCAGGAGCTATATCATTCCTGAACTTAAATGGATAGGTGTCAATGCAAACTGGATTCTCACAACGTCTGAATTTCAGCTTTGAGGGTATTGCAACATAACGTGGGAGGAAGAACTGCACTGCCTATGCCACACCAACAACAAATTGTATTTATATAGCGCATCAGGAGGACATCCCAACCTCTTTGATATTGGACTCTAAAAAGCATCTCACTCTATAATTAAGCGAGAAGTGCCTGATACACCACTTCTGAGTGACTATCCTGTCAATTCCTATAATTATTTTAAATACCTCAATCAAGCAACCTCCTTTCCTCTATCTCCTCAAACACACACTACCCAGCCTCTCATCATACCTAAACCTCTTCAACGCAGGTAATAACACTGAATCTTTGCTGGATACCCTCCAAGGCTGGTATACCTTCGTCTCCTTATATATCCTTCCCAAGATTAGATGGCCCAAACTGAAGACAGAACAAGAAATGAGGTATAATTGGAGCTCCTTATAACTGGAGCAGCTTCTTCTTTGTTTTATATTCCAGACCTCCTGTTATAAAGGACAACGGCCTCCTCCATTCACTGGCAGCACAGAGCATGTGCAAATCAGCCAAATGCAGCAACAGGAGCTGGATATCCTGTTCAGAGCTTTTCACAAGGTGGCAACCCTTCTATGCAACATCAAATGTGTCTGAGCAGCAAGAGCCACAGGCACAGTGCGGCATCCAGTGAGCTAAACTGCACACTCTGGGAGAAATGCCGATGATGAATTAGGGATGGCCAGGCCACTGCCTCAGCCAAATACAGTACTGTCAGCTTTACAAAAAAATCCAGAATGTACTTCAACAGCGAAAACATCTGCCTTGAGTAAAGCCAGTTTATAAATACATACATCTAAAACGGGCAACCTTTTGTGTGTGTGTAAGTTATGCACTATCCTGAACATCATCAGAAAACTAACATCTAAGCCAAAAGGAGGGACTTAAATGGTGACAAAGGCAGATAGTAACTGATTTAAAATGCTACAAACTTTTTGATTTTGTATTGATGGCTTCCTGTTGGTTATATTGCCCTGAAATAATAATAATCCTTGCATTTGATATAGCACTTTATCACGTCTTCGAGACGTCTCCAAGCGCTTCATAGAACATACTGTAAAGTGAATTAACTGTGGGGAAAACAAACTAGATATTGTACAGTTACACAAGACTGAGAACAACGTTAGCAATATTTCCATTACATTTCATTTAACGAAAGTATCTTTGAGATTTTTTTTAAAAAATTGGAAAATTAGCCCTTATAAAAAAATACATTAATGAGTGCACTGTGTCCTTTGACTTCTACAGCAGTAGAATTTTCACTCTGGCTATGGCTGCTAGGTAACATTTAATTTTAGGTGGCGCTTGTGAGGTTTATACAGCCATGCAGGTTGATGGGCGATGTAATAAGATTTACTTTTAACAAAGCGATAGAGGTGGCCTGCTTGTCCCCACCACAGGGCTGCCGGTCACTCATATGAATCTCCAGAACTCCTTGGTTCCATTTCAACCCACTGGAACCACTCTTCCTTCCAGCGGCTGACAGCAGTTGCAAAAAGAACAGTAACCCAGACTCACGTTATAGAACAAGCAGGGGGACAATGGTGATAGCGGCGGCTTCTTTGGATGGGGCCAGACTGTCTCATGGTTCTCTCAATTATTTTCTAGTTCTGCTCACTTAAATCTTTTTATTCGCTTTCATTTTAATTGCTTTATTTTTCTGCTTCGACTCTAACTTCCAAATTTTTAGTCAGATTGGTATTGGTGAAGATTAACCACAGGTGATTGATTTTAGTAAAAGATAGTTACTTAGTTTTTGTAAAACAGGAATAGGATGCCAAATTCAGCCATTCTCAATCAAATTTAGTCAATCTGAGCGTGTTCCACCAGTTTTAGAACTCGTCAGATCTTTACGTGCGAGTAATAGCTTTCACCAAACTGAAGCCATAAAAATTAAGATTCCAGAGGCCCAATGTTCTACCCAATCATAGTTTGTTTTAAAATTTAAGATTACCAGAAAGGTGGAAAATTCTTCAATTCATTCTTAATTTGGAAGCCGGTCTTTTCAAGAACTGAATAAGCAACAGCTTCCAAATTGAGACTGAACTTAAGATTTTTCTCTAATTTTATAAACTTAATAATAATATGATTCCCTTGCTCCCCTTACTTCCCGAACCATCTCCTACTCACATTAGTCACCATGGTACACCAGCCACCTCCGCTCCCTTAAAGCACAGATGCATGCCGCTGAACTCACCTGGCTTAAATCAAACTTAACGATCCATCGGCAGACCTAGCTGGACCTTATCAAATCCTAACGCTCCGCCTTCGCCTCCGCTAAATCGTCGTTCTACTCCAAGACAATCTTGGAGGCCAAGGACAACCCCAGGCTCCTCTTCTCCATCACCAACTGGCTCTTCCTCCCACCCTCTAAAGCCTCGCCCATACCTCCAATGCCAACTGCGAGGCGAAGCTGGACTTCCTCAAATCCAAAGTTGAGGGGATCTGCTCAGCTGTCTCTACCCTTCCGTCTACTACCCCCTCCCCATCTCCTCCTCCCGCTCCAGCCCCTACCCATCCCTCCCTCCACACCTTCGAACCTGTCTCCCACTCTCACCACCACGATAACCCGCATGAAACCGACCACCTACCCTCTACCCCATCCCTAACCCTCTTCTTACCAACCAGCTCCACCTCCTTGCCCCTCTACTCAGAGACATCATAAACCTCTTTGTGTCCACTGGTACTGTTCTCACCCCATTAAAAACGGCCGTCATCACTCCTATCCTTAAAAAATCCTCCCTGGACCCATCACTGCTCTCAAACTACCACCCCATCTCCAACCTCCCTTTCCTCTCCAAGGTCCTGGAACGAGTTGTTGCTTCCCAGGTTTGCTTCTTCCTCTCCCGCCACTCCCTTCACAAACTCCTCCAATCAGGTTTCTGTGCGCCTTCAGCACAGAAACAGCCCTGGTTAAAGTGACAAATGACATTCTGTCCATCTGTGACCAGGGCTCCCTCTGCCTCCTCGTCCTCTTTGACCTCTCTGCTGCTTCGACACCTTTGACCACTCTATCCTCATCCACCGCCTCTCCTCTCACCTCAACCTTCACGGCGCTGTTCTTGATTGGTTCAGATCGTACCTCTCACACCGCCTGCACTTCATCTCCACAAACGGCTTCTCTTCTAGCCCCCGGACCATCATGTGCGGCATTCCTTAGGGCTCTGTCCTTGGTCCTCTCCTCTTCAATATCGATATGCTCCCTCTTGGTGAATCATCCGCAGACATGGGGTCAACTTCCACATGTATGCGGATAACACCCAACTGTACCTCTCTGCCTCCACCCCTGACTCTAGGACCACTGCTGTCCTGGCAGAATGTCTGTTAGACATCCAAGTCCTAGATGAGAGCTAACTTTCTTCAGTTGAATGTCAACAAGACCGAGGCTCTCCTGACTGGCTCCCATCAGTGCCTCCACACCTCAGGCACTGACAGCATCACCATCCATAGATGCGCACTCCACCTTACTAAGCCAGTCCAGATCTTTGGTGTCTTGTTTGACAGTCTACCCCACATCCATGCCATGACCTGCTTCCGCAACATCTCCCGGCTCCGCCACTGTCTCATATTGCAGGCCGCCGAAACCCTTATACATGTATTCATTACATCGAGGCTTGACTATGCAAACTCCTCGCTTGTCGGCCTCCGCAACTTCTCCCTCCATAGGCTGCAGATCATCCAGAACTCTGCAGCCCATATCCTCTCCCGCATCAGGCTCCGTGACCCTATCACCCCCATCCTCGCCTGACTCCACTGGCTTCCCACCACACAGAGGATACAGTTTAAGATCCTGGTTCTCACCTTCAAAGGCCTCCTTGGTCTTCCTCCTCACTATCTCTGCGACCTCCTAACCCCCTACCATCCTGCCCGCTCCCTCTGCTCAGCAGGCTCCAGCATCACTGCTTCTGCTTCATGTCCCCCGCCTCGCCCGCCTCACCATTGGCGGGTGGACCTTCTGCCACTCTGCCCCCACCCTCTGCAACTTCTTCCCACAGTCCCTCCGCCTACCCCCCTCCCTTTCTCCTTCAAGACCCATTTCAAGAACCTCTTCTTCGACCGTGCTTTCAATCACCCTGCTTCCCCCACTGCCCTCCACCCTCCCCAATCCCAACCCCCAGCTTGGGTCGAAACTGACTGTTCAGCGCCTTGATGGGAAAGGCGCTATACAAATGTAATTTGGTTGTTGTTGTAATAATCCTTGCATTTGACTTATCACGTCTTCGAGGCATCTCAAAGTGATGTTACAGAATATACGGTAAAGTAAATTGACTGTACATTCTGGGCGAAACACAGCAGCCAATTGGCACAGCAGTTTCCCACAAACAGTTGTGGATTGAGTGACCAATTTTTAAAAAATTATTTTGTTTTTGAAGGGATTATTACCCCCAGAAAAGCGATCCACTAATTGACTAACAGCCAGGATTCCACTTACTGCTAGGTAAACAAAGGCGTGTGGAGTAAAGAAACTTGCCCAACGTGTTGCCCTGCCCAGGAATCAAACCCAGATCCTAAATTTTTAAGACACAATGTCTAAGTCTACAGGCTAAGATTAGGAGGAATTCGAAATGAAGGTTCTATGGGTTACACACTTGTCACTGCAGCCCATGGGGAACATATACCTCTCACAATCTGAAGATATAATTTTACCCAAAATGCTCAATTCACATAAATTTGGAACATTTGGGAGCAGTATTGTCTATATTATATTCTAAATCTTCTCACGTACAGTAAATTTATTGCATTTACAAGTAAGTATGCCTGTATCTGAATATGGCAGCAGAGCTAACCAACATTTATAGAATCATAGAATATTATAGCACAGAAGGAATTCGACCCATCGTGCCTGTGTTGGCTCTTTGGAAAGTTAATTATTTTTGTTTGCAAATTGTGGCTTATTTCATTTTCTCCCCTTCAATTATTCTCCTTTACTCTTCTCATGTGAAGACAATAGCTCACGTTGAATATGGATCCAGGGGTAAAGGTAGCCCTCCAGTTCTTTAGTAATTGCCCATTCTTCATGTACGAGCCTAGGCAGTGACCGTCTGACTACTAAACTATTATAGACACCAGTCCAATCTGCTGGCATCCAAACACTTTTTGACTTGCAGGAGTACTGAGGTGGCAGAAACCATGTTGGTTCCTTTCCTTGCCTAGCCTTTGGCTCTGACATCAAACCCTGATTGAGATCAGCTACCATGTTCTGAGCCTTCCTGGATGCTGTGGCACCACACAACACAGTACGTGGTAGGCAGAAATCTGGGGAAGGCTGTCATTTAAAAGAGGAGACTATGTGATCACCGGTGCGTTTATGGTAGAATGAGGTTATGATGGGGAAAATAGCCCATACATGCACCAACAATTGGAGATTCCCTCCAAAAATGGCATAACAGCAGCATGTAGTGGAGACACTGCTTCAATCTGATCGACTGATCATAAGGTTGCAATGATTACACAGTGCAGCACAAGTTATCACTGCTTTTGGAATTGATCTGATCTCGGATGTGAAATTTTGCCGGGAAAGGAATAAACTAAAGTTAATAATAATAATCCTTGTATTTGATATAGCATTTTATCATGGCTTCGAGACGTCTCAAGCGCTTCACAGTCAATACTGTAAAGTGAATTGACTGTATATTTTATGGGCAAAATACGGCAGCCAATTGCGCACAGCAGTTGTGGATTGACTGACCAAATTATCATTTTTTTTAACTCAACACTGGTAAAATTATTCCAGAGTAGACGTTTCAGTGGGGCCACCACTTAATGACTATGCCTACCTGCTCATACTTCTCCAGCTCCGTGTGGTAGATCTGTCTGATCTGAGATAGTTTGGCTCTGTAGTCGGAGTGTTCTGCAGTGTTATCTGATCCTGATCCCCCAGACGCCGCTGCCGCTGCTGCTGCCGCCGCTGCTCCTCCGCCCTTTTCTGGTCCAGAGACACCTTCTGCCAGCAACATGTTGTCCAGCCTCATCAGCTGGGGGTCTGGGGGCTCCTCCTCCTGAGCACCTCGGATACTGAGACCTTCAAAAAGAAACCATGCATGTTACACTATAATAATAATTCTTGCATTTGATATAGCGCCTTATCACGTCTTCCAGTCGCCTCAAAGCACTTCACAGAATATACTGTAAATTCAATTGACTGTGTATTTTGCGAGCGAAACACGGGGAGCCAAATATGCACAGCAGTGTCCCGCAAACAGTCGTGGTTCGAGTGACCAAATTATTAATATTGTTTTTGAACGGATTTTTATCCCTGGAAAACCATTCAACTAACAATTGGGTTCCTACTTACTGCTAGGTAAACAGAGGCCTGTGGAGTAAGGAAACTTGCAACATTTCACCCTGCCTGGGAATCAAACCCAGGTCCTCTCGCTTGCAAGGCAAGTGCTCGAACCACTGAGCTACAGGACTCCACTAAATGTGGCCACATCAACAAAATAATGCAATTAACCAATTTAAAAATCTCTTTTGAAACAGGTATTCACTATCCTATTACATACATCCCCCTATGGGCACCCAGTTTGGCATTTTACAGATGGCAACATGTCTGTGTTCAGACTCTATCTCCCCTGCCTTTGCTTATTTTATTTACATACCGAGGTGCACAATTTGTGCCGAGTAAAGCTTATATGACAGTAACATCTACAACCTGCCAAAGGTTCAGCTGCACACGAACGTTACCATTTTGTCAAAGCTAAACTAACCAGAAAGGCTATTGGAATGGATTAGAATAAAACCTACGCCTAATGAAACTGTGTGCCAAAGCACAGCAGTGAGGAAACGTAAGTCTGTAGGATCTAATGTACTGAAGACCGTGCCAAATACAAAAATAATAATGTTTAACTAAATGTTTAAAGATTTTATATTTAAATAATTCCCTTGTATGAGTTTGTTCTCCAGAAGACTAATAGATGTCAACTCCATATTCAGAAACAGTGGAGATCTGAATACACAGCAGTACTCAGATGGAATATTATTCATTACTGCAAAGAATCAATAACCGACTAGAGATTAACAAAGTTTACACCAAATGTATTAGGACATTTTATTACTCTAAATCTTTAGAAATAACATGAAACCATTAAACAATGCAGCATTCCCCTTTTTCCATCTCCTCACTTATTATACAGTATTAAAAGACATGTTCAGTACAATACAATCCCACAAATGTCCATGTTTTAAACCACTGTAGACAGTCACTGAGTCCTCCCAAAAGGAGTCTTCCCACAGGAGTCCTCCCAACTGAGTATAGATGAAGACAAAATGTCTGTCTGTCTATCTGTCTGTGTATCAGTGTATCAATCTACATTCCATATTGGATCCTTTGGTTGCAAGCGAAACTGCAATGGGTACAGCCAGTACAAGATATAATCCATCATATAACAAGGATTATTAATTACAGATACTGATTGCAGGTATTCACCACCCATACTCAACATCCTGAGGTGGCTCAGCTGGTTAAGCATTGGACTGTAATTGTACAATCAGAATGGGTTTGGGGTGTTTTTCACATCTGCTGGTTGTACTATAGATCACCCATGATCTTATGGAAGTGGCAGACCAGGCTCGAGGGGCTGAATCGCCTACTCCTGTTCCTACGTTCCTATAAAAGGCACGAGTTTCATTGGAGGATACTTGTCCCCATCCCTGTGAATCGACTCAGCCCTCCATCCTTTTTGAGGTTGATAATATGATAATTTATACATACTCACAGTAAGTTATACTACATAACAACACATTCCTACAGCCAGGCAATCCTACTGGCCATAAAATATCAGAAAAACTAAGAAAAATACACAAGGTTTCAAATACCAGAGCTATTGAGGTCAGATCATAAACACTTAGGCAACAGAAAACATAAGGCTGAAAGCAGAACACATAGTGTTACTTAGATTTAAACCCCAACAGTGAAACCCAGGTATAAAAAATACCTGTGAATAAGACATCCAGACACATGGGTGCTGAGTTTGAATTGCTCTTCTATATATGCATGTAGCACATTAGTGCTACTTTCACAAATGTACCTAAATCCAGGTGGCATTACCTAATCCTTCTATCTTGGTGTAGAAAAAAAACATGCAATTACTACTAACCTATTGTTAATGTTCAAAATTGTAAGTTCCGTTTTAATATGCTGTACACCAGCCAAAAGCCGTGCAAACAGTAAAACGTTGGTTAACTGCGCTCTGGCTTTTCTGATGACACACTGGGTTTTGCTCATCTCTCAGCAAATCCTAATTAGCAGTCTTTCAATATGCAGTGCACCTGCCCTCTTGGATAATGGGAATGTGCATCTGCATAGAACACTGCATTCAAAGGCCAATAAATAAATTACAGGTCAAAAATATTACAAAGCATTCTCCAACAAAACTTGTGCCCTTTACAATACAAAACAGCAGATGTGAAAATTACCCAAAGCCCTTTCAAACGGTACGATTACAAGAACATTCACTTTTAATACTATTACTGTAATTCAGAGATTTTCAACAACTCATTAACAATCCATTAATAGATGCAAAGCTTTTGATTGTTAAATAAGAAGAAAATTACAAGCTACCGTTCTGTACTGAGCTGCAGACCTTCAGTTCAAACACTGTACACACCAGGGCAGTGACGCAGAAGATTTTTTTTAAACATTGGTCAGCCGGATGTCTGACACACATGGAAACCCATTGAAATGCTTAAAAATATTCAAACCTGACAGAATTCCACAAATGCACAGCAATTACCCATGGAAAAATCTGCTCCCGTGCATAGGGAGATTTAGCGGTAAATTACAGCTGGGGAATGAGAATTTGCAGCATATTTAAAGACTTAACGCCCCTTTCCTCAAGTAATGGGTTGTTAGCTTAATTTTCCACTTGCAAATAATTCTGCTTTACCGGTCAAAATAATAGCAATACTTGCATTTCATATAGTGCCTTATCATGTCGTTGAGACATCTCAAAGCGCTTCACAGGAAATATATCACAAAATGTATCAGATTCTTAATGACATACATTTGGTTGGCTCCTGCCCATTTGGGAACCAGAAATACAATATTAGGAGACTCCTATAGAGCAAATCTGGAAGAGCAATAGGACCAGCTCAGAAACATTTCCTCCCCTTCCACTCCCCCCATCAAGATATGCCTATACACCAAGAGTACGTTGGACACCAGTATCAGAGCACTGAAGTTGAGGTTATAATATATAATATTATATATAATATCCAATGAACACCACAAGTGATATGTTGATCAGGGATCCACATATGAGATTCATGTATTCGGAAAATAACAACAACAAATTACATTTGTATAGTGCCTTTCACATGTGGAGGATGTCCCAAGACCCTGGACAGTCAGGGAAAGAAAGAAAGCTACAAGAGAGCAAGTATATTTAAATGGTAGAACATTCAGCAATTTCATCACAAACAAAGAGGCAAAGAAGCCATATTTGCACCTTTCACATTGTTTCTCAAGCAAGAGGATAGGAGCAGAAGGAAAGAAGATGCTGGAATCGAGATTAGTTTTTCTTTGACCTCACTGAAATTGTTCAAATTTTGACTTAAACTCAGTTGCAGGATTATTGCAGTACAAAAGATTACAGCGGCAGATCTGATCCTAGATGACAAATTATTAAATTTGAATAAAAAGGGACATTTTTAAAGAAGTTTGAGAGTTTTAAATGACAACATATATATAAGCAGATCTGACCGGTAATAGCTTTGAAATTTAGTTTTGGTAGGCTCTGGTATTGTGTTCCTGTCAGAAGCATTGATGGAATAGAAGGGCATTGACAGCACTGTTAGCTGAACATATACTGTGTGAATCTGAGAGCGAATGTCACTTTCACTCTTGCATAAAGCATCCGTGTGGTACTGTATGTGCACGTTTCTCATGTCAGCTTTATTAAGTATAACACATTCTGAAGCTCTACGCATTCCACTTTCCAGACTAACCCAGTTGTCACTTTCACTTGTCTTGTTCTGCATGCAGGAAAAATGCAACACTGGGAATTTACAAGACTTTTCTGTTAAATGGCCATAAATCACAGGTTTCATTCAAACCGAATAATCACTGGCCATAAAGAGCTACTTGTCTCTTACCATATATTACAGTCAAGTTCCTGTGAGCAATAATGCATCCGTTCATAGAAAAGAAAAACAGAGCTAGACATTAAGAACTGACATCTAATTCTGTTACAGAAGCCAATGTGTAGAGTGTGGATGACATTTTTATCATACATGTCTATTTCCATTTGGAAAATAAGCAGAATAAAAATGATTACCCAACTGCCCAAACTCAAGCTTCCTAGAGACGTCTTCTGGAGGTCTCCAGACGGCAGTTTTATAATGTTTCATTAAATGTGAAGACTCTAAAGCATAGAGCCAGAATGGTGCCTTACAGAATAAACAAAGGAAAAACAGCTGTGTGTATTAACATGTTCCCAGCTACCCTAAGTTAAAATTGATGATAATAATAATCCTTGCAATTGATATAGAGCCTAATCACGTCTTCAAGACGTCTCAAAGCGCTTCACAAAATATACTGTAAAGTGAATTGACTGTATATTTTCTGGGCGAAACATGAGTGCCAATTGCGCACAGCAGTGTCCCACAAACAGTCGTGGATTGAGTGACCAAATTATCATTATTATTTTTAAGGGGTTATCACTTCTGGAAAAGGGATCCACCAATCAACTAACAACCGGGTTCCTACTTACTGCTAGGTGAACTGAGACCTGTAGAGTAAGGAAACTGGCACAACATTTCGCCCAGGAATCGATTATTAATGATAATCTTAACGAATAGGCTTGATGAAGTGAACGGCCTTTTCTTTTCTCATTCCACACTTTATTATGTTGTAAACGAAAGGCTGAACCAGATAATAAATGCAAGATTAATCAATAGGTCAATGCTGCTCTCAATTTTTTTTAATGTTTTTAGTTTTGCAGAAAATTAAAATGGAAGATGTTCATTAATCTAAAGCATCCCGCATTCTAAATCACAGGAGAATTTGGCTTCTACCTGAATTGGGGCATTAATTCTGGGAAATGATTACAACAGTCAATGAATCAGTATCCACTAAGACGGTTGCACCTGAGGAGGTTTCTTTGCAATTGCATTACACAGTATATTTGTTTCTATGGCTGACTCTGTCTGCAGTTTTAATTTTCACAGCTTGTGTTCCAAGCTGCCCTTTGTGCACACCGTTTAATATTGCACTCTCCTTTTACTGGATTTCTACGTTTTTACAGACCAGACTGTAATTAGATTCCACTTTACAGCCTTATGATCCTAGACCCGTCAATCCAGTAAGCTACCAACCAATATCATAGACTGAACCCTTCTAACAGTAAAAGTCAAACGAGAAACTTATGAGGAACTTAATAAATCCAGCTGCTTTCTCTTACTCTTTACAAAATCTTGTTAAATAGAGCACTACGGACTCTCCTGGCAGCTATAACTTTGCACTGATATAACAGAATCAGGACGTCAGTGCTCTCTGGTGTACTGTGTACTCCCACTCTGTGCTCTCAATATCCTTCAGATCTGTGGGTTTATCTGACCTTTAATCTGACGCTTGTTTACTTTCATCACCAAAGTGTAATTCGGAAAGTAGTAAAGTAGCAACCATGCTGATCTAAAACAAAAAGGATATGCAATGGATAAATATTTTATTAAACAGCTACATATGGTAGAACAGTGAGGCTATTGCAATTGTTCATTGCAGTGGTGAAGGGTGGACACCATGAACATGATTAAAATGAGACATTTTCATGCTTATAAATTTTGCTTGGAAGTCTGAATAGACTTTTTACCCATACATTAGTCTTATACTAATGAACAGGAGGGAAACGTCCTTCCGACGTGAAAGGCTCTATACAAATGTAATTTTTGTTTGTTTGTTTTCAACATTTTATGCTAACATGTGTTCGAACGTGCCATTTCTGGATGGTATAGAAATTACTTACAAAAATATATTCTACATAATATTACAGTGAAATGGAGAGTGTGTTAAAGCAACAGCTTTTAAATGATTTATTGCAGATCACACTAACCAACCCACTTTCACTGATGAAACTAGCAAGAGAGAAAGTAACAGCTACACAATAATATAATAATTATCCTTGCATTTGATATAGCGTCTTATCACGTCTCCGGGATGTCTCAAAGTACTTCACAGAATACACTGTAAAGTGAATTGACTGTACATTCTTTGTAGGCGAAACGCCGGCAGCCAACTGAGCACAGCAATGTCCCACAAACAGTCGTGGATTGAGTGAGCAATTTATTATTATTTATTTTGAAGGAATTATTACCCCCAGGAAAGCGACCCGCCAATCGACTAACAACCGGGTTCCTACTTACTGCTAGGTAAACAGAGGCATGTGGAGTAAGAAAACTTGCCCAACATTTCGCCCTGCCGGGAATCAAACCCAGGTCTCACGCTTGCAAGGCAAGTGCTCTTAACTACTGAGCTACAGGACTCCACAATGGGTTAGGTCTTTAAAACCAATAGTGTTGGAGGCTGACAAATTCATTGCAAGCATTTCAAAATCACGATTACTATAATATGGAAAGAAACCGATCCATTTCTTATTTGTCAATTATGCTAAATACAGGTAAATATTTTAATGAAAGTATTCCAAATAAAATCCAAGGCATTTGGCTTTCCTTGGAACACATTACCTGGTGTATCTTAAATATGCCTGAGGGTCCACACATGTATGGCAATTAACATGCCATTAACACATTAACTTATACACATTAGACATAGTATGTGTTAATAGCGGAATAATTACTGAAAGTGTTATTCAAGACCCTCTAGCTATTTCCAAAGATATGATGTGCAGAAACAAATGGCACAAATGTCTTACGGGTGCACATTTTCAGGAATTAAACAAACATTTTTTTTCAATAAATAAGGCTTTGACCCAATGTGAAACACATTAGGCTATGGTTACAGATAAACTGCAGACCTCAATGCTCATTCTGTACTAACAGTTCTTTGTTGTTCTTAGCTGAAGGAAAATAACAGTTTGCTGTAAAAGCAACAACTCTTAAGGTGTTAGGTAAATCAAAACACATAATGTTGATTTAACAAGTCAGAAGATTGATGTTATTTTTCCAAAAAATGTCCACAAAAAAGCTTGTGTAGAAGGGGAGAACCCCAAATTATTATTTTAGTTACTCCTTCACCATTTCAGTTGGCGGACATTTCTTGCCTGTTGTAAGATCATGTCATGCGTTATTCTGCTCTTTAGCCCACGGCTGAGATTAGTTTGGGGCTCATAACATGGAAGAGCTGTATTCTGAAATCACAACCAGTGGTTGGTGAATGAATTTGAAATGAACTTAAGAGAATAAATTAAAAAATACAATAATCAGTTGTATCCCAGAATCAGATCTCTGTCTTTCATTCATGTAAGTTGCAAAATGTCCAGCATTTACTCTCGTTATGGAGTCTGTTTTTACAGGTTATATGCTGGAATTGGGGACAGTAATCTCTTTAATACCATATGCTGTTTGTTGCAGCAAACAGGAGCTGAATTTTGGGATCATACGTGGCCTAGTAATGATGCAATTTTATTCGCGATTCAACTTTCATTTTTACAGCATCTTAAATGTCTCAAAGTACTTAAAAGATATGAAAGAACCAGACTTTTTAGGGATTTTCAAACATGAGGGGTTCAAGCACAATCTCCCCCCTTTGTTTTCCTGAAACGAACAATAAAACATAGCACTGTAGCATCACTGAGGCTCCTCAGGTGTCCCTCCTGACAGTGGAGCTGCCTCTGTGCCTCTTGCACTTACAGTAATAGGTTATTACTTCCCCAGTGTGGGTAATGCTATGCTGTATGCCGAGGGGCTTGTGCAGAAGCACATTTTCAAAAAAAATATTATTGCCCCTATGCCAGATACTAAGTATAGATGGGGCGCCCTCACAATGTGAAAGGCGCTATATAAATGCAATTTGTTATTGTATAATAATAATCCTTGCATTTGATATTGCGCCTTATCATGACTGGAAGACTCTCAAAGCGCTTCACAGAATATACTGTAAAGTGAATTGACTGTATATTTTGTGGGCGAAACGCAGCAGCCAATTGCGCACAGCAGAGTCCCACGAACAGTCGTGGACTGAGTGACCAATTTCTTATTCATTTATTTTTGAAGGAATTATTACTCATGGAAAAACGATCCACCAATCGACTAGTAAGCGGGTTCCTACTTACTACTAGGTAAACAGAGGTGTGTGGAGTAAGGAAACTTGCCCAACATTTCACCCTGCCAGAAATCAAACCCAGGTCTCTTGCTTGCGAGGCGTGTGGTCTAACCACTGAACTACAGGACTCCACAAGCATACACTCAAGCATACAGAACTGTTTATTTAAACACGTGAATATCTATGAAGAACAAGTATCTATGTAGCTTGCATTCATCCCTCAATCACACTAAACTGTTCAGTGTTTCTCGAGTTTAACCCTCAAAAAGGGATAAAGAAAGATAAGGATTAGGCCAACATATTTTACAGTAATTTTGTTCAAGACTCAATCCTTCTTTGGATGTAAAAGCAACCAAGAATGCAAATTTGAATTAAATGTTTTTTTCCATCTAACTTTCCTAATTAAAGGCTCCTATCCAACTAAAACACTAAACTTAAGATTTACCTTTTAGGAGTAAGAGCTTTGTGTCAGTACTGTTTGGCCTCCTGACAATCTGCTTTAAAGAGCAAAGGAGAAAACAAAGGCACTCATTGTCTACACAAGTGCCCTGTCAGATCAGGTTGCTTCTTCCCAGTGTCTAAGCCTGAGAGTACCAAATACTAGAGGGTTGACAGTTGTGAAACACTGCAGCGGGATAAGATAACCGAAACAAACAGCTTGTAGACATTTCACCAGGCACACCAAAATTAATCACTGCCCTGTTGAAATGCTGACATTTCTGGAAAGTGTCATTTGAAGTGACGGGCCGCTGGGAGATGTGATAATTGGTAAACAAGGTCTAGCACCTATTCTGACGACCTTTCGCCCGAGTGGGCACGGAGCCAGTGAATGGTGGACGGCTGACCACTGGCAGGCTTCAGTGATCACAAACAGTGGCAAGGGACATTAGCAGCCATTGCGACCTCATTATGGTTTATTAGGATTTTCTTTAGATAATTCTTATTCAGACCCCAGGCAAAGATGCAAATGTATGACTGAAAGCCCCTTAAAAAATACCCATGGGCTAGTTCTTGGGACAATGAGTGGGCCAGGTCTTTTTTGTGTTCTAATTAGACATATAGGGATTCAGAAAACTAACACAAAAACAGGTCAAGCTGCAACAAATGTTTGCGCATGTACTGGCCACAGCTAAAGTTAATGAATCACATGCTTTGTGTGCACCAGTAGATCTACATCGTTTTGATTTTTGGGGACAATTAATCTCTGGCAGCTGAGTCAGGCAGTGGTTTCTCATCCTATGGCACTAGCATTGGAACTCGCGGCTTCCACATTGGAAAGCAGAATCAAGAGTTAATTAAAACACAAGGCAATAGCCTAGAACGTCGCTTGGTGCTTTAATTAGCTCAATGTCCCCATTAAAGAATACAACCTGTCTCTTCTTACACTGCAGCCATTAGTAGAGATTTCAGCAACGCGGTCCCTTTAAGAACAGGCACGGTATCCTTTTAGACATTTAAATCACGTTTTTACAATCCAACAATCTATTGGGGATTAGTGCCCACTCTCCAGCCAATCATGCTGTACTATTTTAATAAACTATCTACAATCCTAATGCACATTAAAGACACATGCTTTTTTTTGAAGTTAAGGCTACAGGGAATTTTTTTCCTTCTAATGTATTCTAAATAATAGATACGGTTTTATAAAATGATATAGCCCTAGGTTATAATATCCCACAACCACAAACTTGTGCAGAATCCTACACTAATATTTGAATAAAACATGGTGAAATAAAAACTAAGAGCAAAGGAACAATATTCTGAATCAGGTTTTCTTTACGCTGCTATTATATTACACGGTAATGTGTTAATTGTAAATTCAGAAAACAATTTTGAAATTATTTATCATATTTTTATTACTTTATTACAAATACCTTTGCCATACAACTTGATGTTTGTTGGAACATTACAAGCTCATTATAAAAAATAATTGCTGTATCCATCAAATGGTATCTAAAATAAGCAGGAAGAAAAACAGGATAGGGATATTTCAATTGGGTTATTATCAGGGCAAGTCAACACGTGCTGGAACTTGTCCTGCTGTTTTACACTAGGTCTGCTAACTCCTGTACCAATGAGGTAGATTGCAACAAATCTTGAGACAAGAAAAATGCCCTCTGTGAGAGCAATGAATGCCATTTCCCTTGCCAAAGCTTAAGGTTATTGCAGTTTAAGAGTAAAACATTAACTAAAATCAGCCTGTAAATTTAAATAGTAGGAATGCTTGTGGTAAATTTTTCTCTGTTGAGCTCCAAGATATGCTAACATTTCGGCATCAGCTACCTATTTTTATGCTTTATCTGAACCCATGTGTTTTAAAAACCTTGGATTGTTATTTGGAATAATTATCGTATTTCTGAAGAGAATTGTGTTATCAGCAGCAAATCTAAATCTGTTTTTTTGTCCACACTGAAACTACATTATTAATGCATTACACATACAGTAAATAATGCATTTGTGCATTCCCCACCCAAAGTAAAGTGATTTTCTGATGTATTCAGAGCAACCAAATAGAAATGTGCTGTGCAGTCTCCCGATGCTACACTACAATACTTCAATTGCTTCTAGTTTTGTTGTGACAGATGTGCAAGTCCTTATTCATGAAATTGGGTTCTTCTTCATACTGTGTACACCGTTTAAAGAGGTTTCATTTCAATGTTACCCTCTTTAAGGCCTGAATCTATAACAGGACTTCCTTTTCCTGTATATTTAGCGCCTCACATTACAAGAAGGAGCACTGTAACAAGTCGATTCTTATATGACAACAATTTTTGATTAGACTGGAAGGAGCACTGTATAAGGGCGTGGGAAGGCTAATCGTGTAGTGGAATGATACAATGTGCTCTTAATGGGGCAACCATTAAAGTAAAAGTTTCCCTTGTGTGGTAGGTATATGGATTCACCCATGATGGGCAAAAAAATGAAGGAAGAAAATGGTGTATATTTAAAGCTGTAAAGGACCAAAAGAATAACATTTAACCAAGACAGCTCATCACTTTCAGATTTTGTGCTTTACCCTTTTAAGAACTTTTGGTTTTTGCAGCCAACACTGTGGCACAATTTTAATGTAGTACAATATTTTGTGCATTGTTTAATAACTTAAAAGCTTTATGTGAACATCTGTGTAATGTAATGTCTGGGCATGTGTCCATGTTTTCCCCCAAACTAATTATCTATACATCAGCCAAAAAGCAATGTCATATTCCTTACAGAGCACTGGCAAGCGAAAGCAGTAATGTGCTCTCAGCCACTTGCTTAAATCAATGCAATACACTCCTGAAAACGAAATCTGCAAAACATTCAACCTAATGTCGCAACAAGATGTAGAGTGTTTCAGAACCAAAACGCTGTGTTGATTCAATGGGAATTTGAGCTAAAATCATTTGGAACAGATCTGGATATTCAGAGTTCACAGCTGTTTTTCATGTTGGAAATTATTACGCTCACAACCCCAATATTTTATTTTAAATGTAAATGTGGTACCCATATTTAAATCATTCATCTCAACATGAAGATATCAGCAGATTAACATATATATATTTTTAAATTACAATTCTCAATACAGCTTAACAGAAAACATCAATTTTGAATAATGTCAAGCTGGCAAATTAACTTTCATGGTGACCCCTTGGTTTTGTCATTTTAACAACAAAAAGATCAAGTCTGAAACTGTGGGTTACCTAAAACAGTAGAAATTTACAGCAGAAAAGGCAGCCATTTGGCCTCACTTGGAGAGAATACTAGCTCCAATAAGCAATGGGGTTGGACATCTTTGCATACTTGGTCACAGTAACTTGTGATGAAATCAACCGACTGAACGTCATACTTAAGAATGGGCTATTAACAACCCCCTCTCTCTCAACCACCTTGAGCACATTTTATCAACCTTATGTGTAGTGCAATTAATGTGGTGCCTAGCATGACCAAAAACCTCTAAACTTCACTAAGACCTTTTTTTAATAAGTTACCATTAGCTACCCTTCAACTTAGTGCATAAACTTTTAAATGAATCTAGAAGTTAATTAGCAGGCGCTAATCTAATCAGAGCTGAGCATCAAACAGCACTCACATTTGGCTGAGTGCAGAGAGTGAAACCTTATTACATGGTTTCTTGATGTAGCGCATACCAGCAGACATCTAAATGAAGCCCTCATCTCCTCCATTCAATGTTTGAATGCTGACACAACATCATCAGGTTCATACTGAATATCCTGCCAGTAATCAAATGAGAAAAAGCTAATTAGGCAGCAGGTTAATGAATTCAATGACTCTTGGCTTGATTTCCACTGAACGTATACGATTTTAAAAAGGGTGAATCCACACCTAGATAAATGGAAGGATTGATAGGTGTGCAATGTCTGTGTATGGTCGCGCGGCGCTGTGCTGAATTATACAAAAGAAAATTTATTGCAAATAGAAAAATATTTTTTCCACCAGTTTTAACCAAAGTAAGAAGCTTGCAGGCAAATATTTAAGTGTACAATACTACTATGTGTCAGTCTGTGAATCTTGCCCTCCAACCACATCAAGTTACAATCTGAATGGGCATTTTTAATGCGATCCTGGATGTGCTGTAGAGTCTTTGCAATCCAACCTCCCACCCCAAAAGCACATCAGCAAAGGACAGTGTCACAGAAGCTGTAAAGCACCGCATTCACGACGAACTAAAACAACCCGATAAATGGTCTCACAAAGTTAATGCTGTCTCGTATCTTTTCCTCAATGAAACTGATGTGAACTGCTTATTTTCTAAAGCACACTATAAGATGACAGAAGCATTATGACTGCTCATATGTTCTGACTAACATTTGCCACAAGCTATATCTGTCAGCATTAAATAAAGCTGCATTATAAATGTAAACAAAACACCCACATCTACAAAATGAGCTGTCCTCCATGGCTGTAGGCAGGAACTGAACCAGCTTATTGACTCAGCTTGCTCTTTTTATTTATTCTTGTACAAAGATGTGCATTTACTTTAACCCTGCGAGCTTGCTGGGCTGAAAGGAAGTCGTTTGCTTCCTGCCGCAAATTGAATGGACTGATGATGACAAACATCTACCTAAATGGGTACGCCATTAGATGATCAAACACTACAGAAACTATTACCTGATTAATGATGGCTATCAAAGTTCAGCTGAGGTCAACGCATATTTCTGTTTGTTGGCTTTTTTTTAAATGAAACTATGAAAGTAGAATTAAAATAAAAGTTAACTGATTCAGGGTGGCCATTTTACAGCAAATATTATTTCAGAAAAAATACATCAAAACATGCCATTTAGGATTCATCTGCAAGATTCAGATCTTCATAAATATCACCCCCCAAAAAATCAAAAAATGTTGAATTTTCTGAAATAATAAAACAAAACATTCCGTGTTGGGTCTCACAGAGAGCCCTGGATTAAAGCTGTATTTCTTCATTTCTTGGTGTATTAATACTTGATCTTTAATTACCTGCACTGTCGCAGGCTTATTGTGACAAGCCACTCACGGACGACAGTACAGCATGTGTCAGTAACACCCTGAAATTTGATCAAAACTACTTGCTCTCGCTTTCTATACCCATCTAGCTTATAAAATAACTGACAGCTACAGATGGATGGCGAGTTGTTTTGAGGGGCTACTTATGCGCTAGAGATGGTTAAGATAGCCTCTCTAATGTGGACAATCCTCTGCTTATACAAGAGGTACTCTGTCCCACTGGATTCCCTGACAGTGCTATGCTCTTTTGTGAGAACATGCACATTATTGTCCTGGACAGTTTGTGTTATTACATTTGTGAGGTCACGCACTCTTTGGCTGTGGAGTGTCAGCGAAGGAGGCGAGGGGACATCAGGCCATTCCCCACACCCCACCCACACATCTCCTGGTCACTTCATCAGTGCACATCGCCAGTCATTTTTCATGAATGGAAACAAACAGAGCGAAGAAGTATCTTGTACAGATTACACAAAGTAACGGATGGTCAGAGGATGAATTGCCGACACATATGAAGTCTCTTACTGGTTTGGGGGCTTATAGATGTACAAGTGAGAAACCTACAACCAACTGGGACTGGCTACACATTTCTAATTCACCCCTGACTATCCACTATCCTATAAGAAATATATCCCCAACCATCCATTGTCCTGTATGGCCTGAATGAATCTGGTTTGTGCGCAAAGGGCATCAATATTGTTGCCTCAGTCGTCTACAGCAATAATTTATGTGTATTTCAGGAGTTTTCTTTAACTCAGCAAAAAGATACAGCAGTTCAATAGCCTTGCACAGAACACTTCTATGACCATCTGCCCAAATACCAACCAACTATAAGTGTATATATGTACTACTTAACTAGTAGAAGCTAGTCAGTTAACTAATGCAAGTTGAGGAGTCCTGGAGCTCAACGGTTAGAGCAGTCGCCTCACAAGCGAAAGAAACTGGGTTCAACTTCTGGCAGGGCAAGTTTCCGTGCTCCACATGCCTGATAATAATCCCTCAAGAAAAAAAATGTCACTTCAATCCATGACTGTTTGTGGGACGCTGCTGTGCACAATTGGCTGCCACATTTCGCCCATAAATATACAGGCAATTCACTTTACAGTATATTCTGTGAAGTACTTTGAGACATCTAGAAGACGTGAAAAGCGCTATATCAAATGCAAGGATTATTATTATTATTACTTTTCCAGTGACAGCACTGAGTGACCAGTCTAATTGACCACTCCATAAATTTACCACCTCTGCCCTAGGTGACCAGTGCATAGTTCTGGCAAGATGAAGGAAACATGCTTCAATAAGAAACCTTCCAATCAGCCAGTTGAATTACTGTATAAACTTGGGAAGGTCCCACCCTCTGTGGGATATATTCCAATCTATCAAGACAGTGCACATTTGTAGGCAAACACGCTTCAGTCAGATGTGCAAGCAAGCAATGTGTATTCTGTTAGTAAGTTTACAAAACCATTGAGGAGGCTGTCTTGTGTAAAATTTCTCATCCAGCATTTGGAGGAGAGTACACAACTGAAATACTGGAATCACTTTCCACAGGTGAGTGAAGATAGCTATTTTTTCAAACACATATTATATTGGAACATAGGAACAGGAGAAGACCAATCAGCCCCTCAAACCTGTTCTGCCATTCTATAAGATCATGGCTGATCTGTACCTTAACTCCAATTACCCAATTAATTTAAATTACATTTGTAGATCTAAGTGAAACATGAATGCCCTATTGTCAGAAGCTCGTTTATGATGTTTTCCTTAGACAAACAAAACACATTTAGATTTTTTTGTGTACAATATGAATCCTGGAAGTAGTCAGCTGTAGTGTTGAAATTTACCACTGGGAGGTGCACATGAGCGTAGCTGAGAGATTTTCATTCCAATCTCCCCTCCAACCAGGACTGCACTTGCCATCTCCCCACAGAGGTGCAGCACAGATTAGCAATTCAGCACGTGGACTATCGGTGCATCCCATCACTCCACGGAAACACATCAGCGCCCCGACACACTGTACCTCCCACCCCCCCAATTTAATTTCACTATTAAAACATATCTGTGCACAGGTCAATTAGAGCTTGCATATTTTATTTTCAATACTTACTGCATCAATAGATCATTGGCATTCTCATTTTCATTAATGTAACGTGCTGTTTCTACCATCAGCCCTAAAAACCCAATGCTTTAAAAGCAACATCAGCTGTTAAATTGCAATAATACCAAATAGCTGAGACAATGTGCAAATGGAAGCAATTTAAAGAAATAATATTTGACTGTTTACAGAAATCACAACTGCTTCTAAGAAAAATTTCAACACAATTAATGTAATGTTCTGTACTCACTTCAACATTCCACCTGCATTTAAATAAAAGAAAGCTGTGTGCTAGTGTAAATGAAGGCCGGCCACAGGGGACCACAGCCCAGCTCAGTGTAGGCATAAAAAACACAAACGAAACTCCCTTTCGCCCAAGCTACCATTATTACTTGAGCAAAACAAATATTCAGCCCACAACCACTAAATCACTTCAATTCCTATTTCCAAGTATAATTTAATCTTCCTCTCTGACACTTGATGCTTACTTCATCATAGGGTAATGACAGATTAAAAAGTTGTTGAATTAAATATTGAAGAGGACTGCAGGCGGTTATGCATTTTTAAGAAAGAATACAGATTGAAGATGAAATGAGAAGCTAAAATGCATGCTCGAAACCATAACATCCAAAACATACGTGAAGCACACCTACTGCAGACATACTATAGTGGCTCAGTTTCTTATTTTTAACTTATCAAAGCCAATTAATGGAATATTATATGAAGTTTTTTTTTTAAAAAAGCAAGTATAGATGTTATAAAGTGCATCATTAACTTAAATAAATGAGATTTCTGTTTGTGCACACACTGCTCATACACATGTATTTTCAGTACCCGTGAATGTATGAGCATGAAGATATGTGCATGCACATAATACCCACAGATTTTGGTATCAGCTCAATTCCTCCATTAAGAACAGAAAAGAACAAAATGGGTCATAAAGCTGCTAATATTATTCCACTAAGCTGCTGACACTGTAGTTTAATTGCATGTCCAGCATTCTCTGTACTTTGTATCAGAATATCTCCAGTTACAGTGAAACACTAACTGCAGCCCCAGTATTTTCTCGTTTACACACTGCACGTAACCAATTAACTGTACAATAATTAAGAACTACCAGTCAGAAATGTCGATCGTCTTCTGGTTTGTACTTGTGGCAACACGCCTGTTTAAATGAAGTAAATGCTCCTCATTCAGCCCTTTGAAGAGATCTCATTTACTGGCTTTCTGTGACAGCATTTTCTCACCAGTTCTGACTGCATAATTAATGGCAATGCACTCTAGTGTCATGCACTGAGCCCTTTGGTTTACTTCTGCAAGACATTTACAGTTGAATATTAACTACAGCAAGCAGCAACACAACAGGGGTGGAAAATCAGCCTGTCACAGATCTGTCTTGATGCCACATAAAAAGCTACATCACGGATTTGGTTCTCTTGCAAGATGATTAAGTGCAAGATCTACACAAGCAAATAAAGTCTTGACTGAGAAATATGTCTGACTCATACATTATAAACTATAATTTATACATTATGTATATCATCAGTGTATAAAACACGGGTGGGAGTGTTACAAAGCTGTAATACACTCGAGGGGTTTGGATGATGGCATTAACCATGAGAGGGAGTGTGTAGTTTATAACTTCATCTGAACCCACAGCATGCTGAAGCCCCAACACCAGCTAAAGAGTCGCTGGATGAGATGCTTAATAAAGGCATCGTCATGCGTATCATGTGAAAGGAAGCAGATTTCACAGCATTATGATGAAAGGATTTTTGATAAATTGTCATATGACAGGAATAGGAGAATTTACTGAGAAATAATACGTTAGCTTTTACGGCAACTGAGGTTTGTATTAAACATAGAATAATAGATGGATGACAGGGTGTTACGCAATTGTGTCCCAGTCAAGGGGGTCATAACCTCAAATTCGCTGGTAGGTGGTGCACTGGAACCTCAAAGGTGACTATGATGTTCATTCCCCCCACTTCATAAGGTGCCTTCTGTGATGGGCAGAATCATCAGGGCATAGAGGATACAGTATTCCACAGCATATTAGGCCAAACTTTCCTCCATGTGAAAGTGCCAATGCTATTTATAACCATGCCAGCCAGCTACTTATGAATCTTAATGCAACTAAGTTACAGTACCTTACCATTTAAGGAGCTGCTTGTGCCCATCCCTCCTGGGTGCTTGGTCAAACATGGCTGATGAGCGAGTGTATAATGGCATTAACTGGATCAACCATCTCATTCATATATGGTTTTTTTCTGTGACGGGCATGTATTTTTTAAGTTTGGGTACAAATCATCTATAACTGCATCCCGACTCCAAACGTGTGGTACAAAGTGATAATATCCTCGCCTATCCTGTAGGTCCACATTACTGTATAAGTGGTCTGCACTTAAAAATAAACTTTAAAAAGATGCCATCAATCACTTCAATACTCCTTGAAGCATGTTCTGTAAAACAAAGATCTGCTGGCTGTTAAAAGATCTGTTTCAATTTTCCTCATGGCCTTCTCTTCTACCCACTTGTACAGGTACCTTCTTCCTTATAAGGTAGGCTTTACATGTGTCAGAAAGTCTGGACTCAGGCATTTTCAAATATCTCCTGCTGTTGCGCTTATTTGTAAAGAATTAGTTACAGGCACATTAACACACAAGACTGCACTGTTTTACATCAGTCAGCCAAGAGAAAAATCTAAGTAATGTGAGTATGTGTATGTAAAGCGCAGGAAGATATGGCAGCTGTGTAAAATGACAAGAAATTACAAATCTTGCCACTAGAAATTCTTTTTTCATTTCCACAGCAAATTCAGTTCAGGTCATCCACAGGAAGGTGACCTGCTATGTTAAGGGACATTCCAATTAAGCCAAAGCAATATTCAGTTACAGTATCTGTAGAAGAAAGAGTTCAACAGTACAGCTTGCCATTAAAAAATTTATAACCTATTTAGCCTTTTAGAGGAAGAAGTCAAATGCTTTTGCTGCAATTCAATGAACGAAGCATAAATCGCTCAATTTGATCCTTTACAGTCTGAGAGAGTAAAGTCTCCATTTTCTACAACGAGAATTCAGATCCTACATTTTATTCTAATATTATCAGGCCTCCTTATGGGCCAGTGCCTGGGAACGATAGTGGGATAGAATAGGTGGTGGTGGTGGGAAATGACACAAATCTTTGTGGAGTTAAATTTATCCCTGGAGAACGAAAAAAAAGTCAGTCTTTTTCTATATATATTTGACAACTCTAGGAGAAATCTGTTCAGTAATTATACAATTTTAAAATTTAAAAATGCCGAAATTCAAAGCACAGCAGGACACCTTTTCTGCAGATAGATTTTATAAGTCTTCCAAAGCAGAACATCTAAGAACCTTCACATTATAAAAGTGTGCAGAGGGATGATTTTTAGAAAACAACAGCACTGCTGTTCGCAATTGGCTGCAGTGTTTCGCCCACAAAACATACAGTCAATTCACTTTACATTATATTCTGTGAAGCACTTTGGGATGCCTCGAAGATATGATAAGGCACTATATCAAATGCAAGGATTATTATTATTATTATTATTATTATTATCATAAAACACATATCAATATACACCTCTGACAGTGTGCAGATGTTCTGGTGTATTCACAGGCCTATCAAGTTTTACTTTGTTTTAACTTATCTTAACATCTCTTGTTTAACTGGGAGTCGTTTTATTGTTAAAAAAAGATTTACAAACATTCAGACAAAAAGTATTAAATCTCAAAATGTGCAGGTTATAGAAGCGCCTTTCAGCATATTTATTACTCTTTTGAAATGCTCTAATTATTTTTACTTCACAATTAATCTGGAACAATTAAAGCGTTACTAAGCGCTGAAGCACAAGTCGTTTACATCCATTACGTCTGAAAATAAATTTACCACTGGATTGTCTTGGGTTCGGTTTTCTGGCAAGCCCCTACTCTACTCCTCTGAAGATTAAGATGACTTGATCCTGCAAGCATTTAAAGAATTCATCCCCACAAAGGGGTCACTTGGAGGCCAAAAGTTAGCCTTACAAGTGCTGTGCCATTAACTGTTTAAGCACAGAAGTTACTGCATGTTTTCTGCTGGCAGAAGAGGTGAATAAGTGAAGATAGCACCTCACCCAGCACTGTAGCTTGCGAGTGCTCCTGTTCACAATACAGATGTGTCGCAGGGATGTCACCTTAACAGGAACACAAGCTTACAGCCCTACAACGTATTGTTTATCTTAAACATTAAGATTAAGATCAAGATTTAATTTAGCAAATTAGTGTAAACCTTTCAGACTGAGATCTTATTTTTCAACCCCTTCTTAAGCAGATTCCAACAATCCCACCCAGTGCTTCAGGAATACTATTCACGATCTCACAAAAGTAGCACAATACAATAAAAGCATTTTTATTTTAACTTTTTAAATTTGTTCTTAACCCAAATGCCACCAGGATTATTTCATCTAACTCTCAGTGCTCCGAAACTAATCTCAACTCTTATATAAAAATATAGCTGTTGTTTTTCCAGCGACCTGTTTACATCTGGGGCCGACATTCAGTCATGTGCAACTAACATCATAAGATACAGCCTTACAGCGGCCTGCAGTTCTAGTCACTCCAAAATACCTGAGTGACAGCTCTCAAAGACAAACAAACACTGCAAACTCGGGAATTAAATTGAATTCCAAATAGTATTTCTTCAAGTTAAGGTTATTTTCAGGAAACAATTAAAAAGGAAATGAATTAGATTGTAGGAATGTGCAGTTTTTTTCCCTTTATCAATACAGTATATCAGTTTTTTTTCATCTTCCCACAACCAACTTTTAATGTTGGATTTTCCTGTATTTTCATTCATTTTTCCTTTGTTTTTTTTTACTTGCAACCATTTAAAGTATTTATTGTTTCCTCATTTTGGATTGCTGGATGACAGATTCTTTTGCATCACTCTCTTGCACACCAAATCCTCAGATACTGTGCTCCTAATTTCAAGACTTTAGTCAGTAAAAACAAATAAAATTGGATAATCTTGAGCTGATAAATACACTCATGTACACACACATCCGTGCACACACACTTTGATCTTATTTACTTCACAAGGACTGTAATTACACAACCTGAAAATGGTCACAATGAGGAATGGAGGATAGGGGGGAATTATCACTTTGTGTCCATGAATACGCTTAATGCAATTTGCACAGCTCAATGGATAAACAAATCTGTATATGTGAATCAAACATTCTTGAAGATTATAACAGTTAAAAACAAGAACAAGCGTAAAACACAAGGCATAAGAAATGTATAACTAATTCAAACATAAATGTATGCCAAGGATATTTAATGATAGATACTTTTTAAAAACTTCCATCTAATATATCACTCAAAATTAAGATTATTTAAAAAGCACTAACACTAATTACTAACACATTTTCATACAAAAAATTCTCATCTTCCACGTTCCTATGCCCTAACCCATACAAAACACACACAGAACACAAAGTACTGAATAAAATGGCACAATTGCTACAGCACTTCGAGCATGTACCCCATTTTCTTCAATAAGTGTATTAAAACAGACAAAATAATACCCAACTGTTTTATGGTTAATGATACTATCATTACATTAGCACTTTCTGCCATTAGCACTAGGGTTACTTTAATACAAATTGAGATTTGAGCCACCTTTCTAGCACAGACCGATTCACACGAATGCCACACACATAGGGCATCAAGCACTCAAATTGATCATTTTTAAGCAATTTTAATCTCTACAGCCACAGAACAATCTGATTTGGCTATACAGGACGTATTAAGTGTATGGTGAGCTGCGGGGGTGATATTTATTTTACTGTAAACCCCCTCTCCATTCAATTTAAATATATTAACTTTAAAATTTCAAAGACAGCTTGAACAATGACTATTTCCTTTTCCTACAGTTATATTATCTTACTCTTTAAAAAAGTAAACATTTACCCAAAATGTTTATTTTGCTGAACTGATTAGGTAAAAAACAGATATCAGAGATTACACATGATTTGAGACAAACAGTTGGTTTATATATAAATACAGCATGACTTCCCCCAATCTGAACACTTTCTTGAGTGAAAACAAAAACTCATAGTCAGATTTCTCAATCCATATTGTCACACGTGGCACAATAGGTTCACCTTGGAACACAGGGTTTTCTCTGGTGCAAACAGATTTTTGCCCTTACAGCAGAAGCTCATGAAAAATGTACTGTAGCACCAGCAGAATCCCTACCCCCGAAGCCATCCGATCATTCACCAAAGCAATGTTAATGTTCTCATCCTGAGAGGATGGGAGAGAAAGATCTGTTCCTTTCGCACTAGGAGACTCATTATCCTTTGAATGAAGCTGGGTGATGGCTGCTGATGCAAACACCACCACTCAAAAGTGCTTCAATGTTACAACATCGTATTTATTTTTCTATGTGTAACACAATAAATGCAACTACTGGTTCTTACTCTGGATCACATCTTACTTTTACTAAGGCAATGTTGCAAATGTCTATGAGTAATTATTTAAATATCACTAAATACAGCAGCAAGAGCACAGTAATGTTATTGCTCAGGGTTTGACAATGCATCTATACTAGTATTACTCTCACACCATTCAAAGCGAATGAGTTGCCTTATCAACATGAAAATGGCGAGTCATTCATTCACCTAAAGGTTAAAACCTATTGTTGGCGGAGTGCTCTCTGGATCTGAATGTATTATAAGATGTCATGTACCAAGACTTTTCTCGATTCACCACCTACAGCTCAACCATTAAGTACATTGAGTGTTGCAAATTAAATTTAAAAGAAAAAAATAGAAATACATTTAGGCAGTATTAATGCTAGTTTCCATTCAGGAACAAAAGAAGCAAGTGTGCAACAGTCACTGCCCATGAGAGAGCCTTGAAGGGAAACTGATTTGCAGTCGTTTTCTGAACATCCTTGGCCTCCCTCTCTCTCCTTCTCTGCATTAGCCTAAAGGCGGTCTGTAAATTACACTCTCTTTAAATTACAGTAATTTGCCTGGTTCTGTTGAATTCCCTCCTTCAGACATATACAAAACCCATTCCAACATTTCCGCAGTTCAAATTCACCTTCATAGATGTCAAGAGCAATCGATGGTCAGTAATTTGAAATACTTTTGCACATTAAATGAGGAAAAAGGAACATTTTAATATGCCTGCTTTTCTTTTACTTACTCAGTGCTGCAAAAAAAGCACAGGCTAGATAAGATTGGAAAAAATAACATATGAAAGAATTTAATCTAGCGCTTACTAGTCATGTTATTTTTTTAAAATCATACCTATTATATCTTTGCAGTGGGCAATATTATTTGTCTTCACAGGCATTTAAAAACTGCAGAGCACCGAATATAAAACTGAAACCCCTTTGGATCTAAAGATGTTCAGAATTTTACAGAGAAGACCACGTTAAACATGTTCATTCTTGACCGTTTCTTACCTTCCTGTACAGTATTAGCACAGAATTGAGGGTCAGATCAGTGAACCCATTGATTGCAGCTTCAATATTCACAGCCGATCGTGCATTCCGTACCATGGCAGAAGAAATGCAGCATTTGGTTTCAATAAATAAATTGTTGTTTTGGGGCATTTTCTTTTTAAAAATTAAGGTTGCGGACAACTGGAAAGACAGTTTAGCAAAACCACGTTAGAATGATCCCTTTAAATTAAGGGATTGTATTTTTCTATAAATAAGGGAGCCAAAGAGAAGGAATGTTAGGCCTGAGGTTGTGGTTTATCTGAGTGCTATTGTACTAGAATTACATGAAAGTTGAGCCTTCCATTTCAAAGCTGATTAGACCCAAGTTTCGTCTGCAAACAGATCTGAAGTAGGATGAAATGTGCTTTAGAGTTTATACTTATCTAGGTATACAAACTCTGGGCCATTTTGCCAGCATTGCTGTTTGTTGTCACACAAAATGAAGAGAATTTGTGAGGTGGTTGGTTGAATACTTGACCTGCAAATGCACTGAAGCACACAGCGAGCTGCCCCTAACACAAATGTGGCTTGTACGGCTTCAGAGCTAAGACTTGTCAGACCTGCTTCTGCTAGAAGTGTCATTAGCTCTTGTCCCACCCAAGCTCTCCAACAGAAATGCCATCACTGCTGAGTACTGTTCATCCTGGTAATGCTGTCAGTAATGGCACACTCGCTCAGCCCCGATACTCTTCCCAGGCATGGTCTTCTCCAGCTGCAGCTTAATTTCCTGTGACTTGCCTAATTACTGTAATTAAGGATTAATTGCCATTAATTATTCACACATAAGCTCATCGCAAATCATGGGGTAAATGTCTTATGAAAGCTGCCATACAAGCCATGTATAAACACACTGGGATGCTCCAGGCAGGCAAATCTATCACTCAGCCCTGGAGCGAATCTGTGCACTCTGTTACAGAACTGCTAGATGTCCCTCAAATCAGCCATCTTTTCAGGTAAATGATATGTTCAACATTAGATCACTTTTTCATATTCTAAATTTTTCATATTCTAAAATGACATATATTTCACTCTGGCGGTAGATAGAAAACTAAAAAAAAACGAGGAGAGTGCCGCAAGGGGAGTTTTACTGGTAACAAAAACAAACTGGTGCCATTTACAAAAGACCCGTGAAGTTGTATCAACACAATGTATTACTTTTGAAATGTTGCCCCGGGAATTTTTTCTTTAAAACGAAGCAAAAATGTTTCTTTAATTATTACGATCCTGCCTTCTGCAGCAGACTGATGCGCAAAATGTTTTAATTTAGATACATAACATTGTGTCTCTGATTAAAACATTTATGTTAATAGCCCTTCTGTTGGGTATTTAACATACCAGTCTGCAACATTATCTACAGCGCCTTTATTACTGTACTTCTGTACAGAATGCTTTGATTCTAAAAGAATGCTACACCAAACAAAGAAAGCTCAGAGAAGGAAGGCACAGCCTAAATAAATGGGTAAGACCTGACCAAAGCTAAGCAAACCGTTTTCTGCAAATTATGTGTTCACCAGGATTCAACTGCAGAGCACTATTGCAATTCTTTCAATAAACGCTGCATAAATGTCGCTCATTTATTTACCACCCGACCTTCACCCGGCGTTTCAAAGAAATGTCTGTCACAGAACACAATAAAACAAACCACAATGCACTGAACCACAACAGAGAGTTCATCTCTTCCACTTTAGAAGGTCGAATCCAGGTCTATTTCTCTCCCGATTTTTCTGATGGTGGAAATTATGAAGAGTGAAAGCAATTGAGAAAACACCCATTTGGATTTTCATGTAAGGCTACTTCCCCTATCTCTTCTCATTCACTGAGACAAAAGCCCTTATTCCGAACACTTAAGCCCCAATAGATTAGAAATTCTAGTTATAGGGAATTTCCTGTAGGGTATTAGTTAAAGCACTCAACTTGCAAGCGAAAAACGTTAGCCAAGTTTCCTTACTCTGCACATGCCTGTTTATCTAGCAGTAATTAGGTACCCGGTTGTTAGTAGATTAGCGGATGGCTTTTCCGGGGATAATAATCCCGTCAACAAAAAAATAATAATTTGTGGAACACTTCTGTACGCAATTGGCTGCCACGTTTCACCCACAAAATATACAGCCAATTACAGTATATTCTGTGAAGCGCATTGAGAAATCTTGAAGATGTGATAAGGTGCTATATCAAATGTAAGGATTATTAATATTATTATTAGCAAATGGTCTTTTTCTTGCATTATTAAACATTATGTAAAAATGCTCCTAAAGAGGGTTAACTTGAAAACCATCAGTTCCCCCCGTACTTCAGTTGGTAAATGTACCACATGGTTTGAGTTCATTGTCTAGGCTGGCACTCATGAAAGAGGACTTTCACCCAGTGCTCTGGCCAACAAACCTCCACATTATTTGTTGATTTGCTTCCTGGCTGTTTGTTGGAGCTCCTGGTACAAAATGATTGCCACATTTGCCTGCAAAAATGGTCTCTGGTCCTGGCTATAATTACTTGTTAAACACTGTAAGACAGTTCAACGTGATTAGGTGCTATCTGACTCCACTGGCTCCCCATCCCTCAGAGCATCGAATTCAAGAGCCTCATCCTCACTTTCAAGGCCATCCGTGGCCTTTTCCCCTCCTCCCTCTCTGACCTGTTGACTCCCTACCAACCTGCCCGCTCCCTGCGTTCAGCAGGCTCCGGCCTGCTCCATGTCTCCCGCCTGACCCACCCTACCATCGGTGGCCGAGTTTTCAGCCTCTCTGCCCCCACATTCTGGAACTCCATCCCACAGTCCCTTCGCCTCGCTTCCTCCCTTGGCTCCTTCAAGGCCGGTTTCAAGACTCTCCTCTTCGATCGTGTCTTCAGTCGCCCTCCCACTCTCTGCCTTCCGTCACCCCTACCCCACCCCTCCCCCATGCTCGGGTCCTGACCCCTGACTGTCCAGCGCCTTGGGACGTCCTCCTGACGTGAAAGGGACTCTATAAATGTAATTTTGTTGTTGTTGTTGTTGCTATGAAAATGTGCCTTCTTTCTTTACAGATGAGGAAGATCACGGGTATCGTCTCAGTTTTGTTTTGAAATTGTTGATCTCCACATTGGCCAGTGTAGTATCTGTTGATGGAATCCATGAATGTAGAGAAGTGAGGACAGAATGGGGAACAGCTGGAATATAACCCTCAAAAGGTAAAATAGTCTGCCGCTAACCACCATTTTCTGCAGCAATAATGACCATTAGGAACGTAGAAAAACAGGAAGAGGAGGAGGCCATTCAGCCCATCAAGCCTATTCCACCAGCGTATTTGATCTTAGCAGATCTATTGGATCTTGTACTTCTATTATGTATGTATCTGTCTAACTCTCTTATATATTTGTCTCTCTTTTAAAATCTAGGATAAGCTACGAGAATGAAGGCAGCAACCATGAAAATCTACCCCAGTACGAATGACACCCTTCAGGATAAGAGGAAATTATGAGAACGAAAACATAAAAAAACATTAAAAATAAACTGAAACAGGTGTGTGTTTATCTGAAGGACTATTTGGGAAGTTGCACGATTTGGCTGGTGGGCATTCAGTAAGGATCGACTGTTCTCTCACAGATAAATCCAATTTCTCTAGTTAAATCAGCCTCTTTCACTTATAATTACAAAAGAACCTTCTTAATTAGAGCACCCTGTGGTGAGCAGAGTTCCTTTTATCCAAACATTCCCATTAACTAAGCGCTGTAGAATGGATGGAGGATGACTCAATGCCTGAGCAAATTACCCCTTTAAACGATTGTCCCCATTATCCCATTATTCAATGCACTTATCATCTCTTTCCTTTTTGGGAAAAGACAACTATAGGTTTCTCCCTGGGACTCCATAATACTGCAGATCTTCACCACTGCTAAACTAGTTAGTCAAATGTTTGTGTAAGTTGATATCCCTGTGCAGATTTTTACGGAACGTAAGTTTCTACACCAATGTCTACTGCGTTATCTGTGCAAAGGTGACATACTGGACCGGGTACTTGTTGACTACTGATTCCTGCACTACTTGCATTTTCTCCCAGTTGGTTAACTACAGAGAGTCATGAATGGTGGCTTTGCAATTACCATCTTTCCTTCCCAACTGAGTGAAGGAGGCATATATAGATGGGGAGACGGAGGCTGCTTTTACATTTTGATTTGGAAACAAACACCCATCATCGTGAAACTTTTTAGCCATAAACCAAGAAGCAAACAGCACCAATTCCCTCATTCAAATATTTAAAAAATGTAAATGTGATTACCTACATCACACTGTATGTATCGTGTACAGAAATATTACTGAAGGCTAAAATCTTCCACGGTCTCAATTTCAGTAAGTGGCTATTAGTTAAGCAGCCATGAAGCCTTCTAGTCACATACTGTAGACAGGCAAGTAGTGACACCTAAAGCTGCTAACGCCTACCATCCCAGTTCACAGATGCATCACCATCAATGTCTTCTAATTGATACTTTCCTATTTATCGTCACCTTGCCACTCAGCCAGCTGCCGAGCACTGCCATGTCACTTTCCATTTATGGACTCCGAACTCCCTTGATCTGGGTAATTAGAGTTTATGTGTTAATTGGTGTAAATACAGAGATGGGGCTTCCAGGCATAAATTTCAAAGCGGAACCATAAATTGTGTGGCTGACGAGCGAGGAAAATGCTTAAACCGGAACAAGTGTCACGTCCATTTCCATCATAGGAAAGGTGCTGATTTGTTTGATGACAAAATTAGCTTGTTTATGTTTAGTTAGGACTTAATGAACCCAACAAGCATCAAGTATATAGGATGCATTATATCACTTTAAAATTCAAAATTATTTACTGGTGCAAAAAATATAACTTGAGCTTCCTTTCTCAGACTAAAGTGAATCGATACAAGCAGCACCCCTAGGTATACACCTTTTATAGCAGTTGTAATTACAATGAAACCTAAAAACAACAGTCAACATAAATTCAAAGTGCATTTGAAGCTCAAGAAAGTATTCTTTCATCTTTCATGTATCATATTTCATTCACTTGATAAAGGGTTTAGAAGTTTTTTTTGCAATGGCAGATTGGTATTATTGTGGAAATACATGAACATTTTAAAACAAGGGCTGATTTAAACTATAGTATTAAACCCCTAAGGAGAAGCACCAAAGCCGCTCTCTTCAAATTAACAGATGTCTACCAAACAGTTTGAAACAAAGAAATGCAGATGCGAACATAATCAGCATCCAAATGAGCTTCTTGAAAGACCCTTTAAGGCACATCTGAGTGCAAGTACTGCCGGTAGTCTACCTTTCAACTTGCAAATGACAGTGTCACTGAAAGCCATTCTTCCATCAATAACACTGGGTCATGAATATACAAAAGCCAGCAGCAAGGCTGCCTACCTCCCGCAGTTAAACTTGGCCTAATTATCCAGGCCTTTTTTCCTTCATTTTGTCTAAAGGGTAAAACTCTCATTCAGCTGCTGACCAGCCTGTGGCATAATTAAGCTAGGTCATGCATACTGACCCTCATGTGGACAACTAATATAGTTAAATGTGGACACCAAATGTCATTTTTTTTATTCATCAATAGAGTCCCCTCCTTTTTAAAATACCAATCTGCTGCCATTTTCAACATTCCCCCTCTTCAAGCTGTCATCTCGCAGTGGTTGCTGCCAGCAGAGTGAATTAGCGTTCTAACTGATGTGCTGCTATTCTCAGATGATTTACTGTGGTAGGATAACTAATGGCCTCCCTACTGGAAATGGAACCAATAATCAATGTCTCATCAATGTAAGAGTACCAATTAGATCCTCTGTTACACAGCCACAATACCAGAACATTCCAGCCAAGGTCAGCAACTGTTTCAAGTGCATAAACTGGTTAAAGAAATAACATATCAATCATCAAGCCAATTTCATTACGCATGCTAAGACAGGGGAAATAAGAGACTGCATACATAGCCAGAGAGAAAAAATTGTTCTTTAAACAACATAAGACAATACTATATATAAAGCAACATTCTGTCCATAGTAATTTATAGTCACTCATGATAAATACTATTTGTACATGACAGACGCATGAAATAATAAACCTTGCTGCTATAAACATTACCAAATACTGACACTATTGATTTATTAAGTCCAACAGTGACATCAAACAGAATAACTGACACAAACAATGTCGTTGCTTTAAGTGCTGTTTGTCAACGATTAATTCTGCCAAACAGGTTTAGTTATGCTGTGACTGCTGTCTAACCCTTGTCAATCCAAGCAAGAATTACTAGCACCACACGCGTGGAATCTCATGCTCAAAGCTGTGCCGTTAGCCCTCATTACCCCAGTCACTGTAACAGAGAAGCAAGGCCAGCGCCTATTTAATATGCATGTTAATTATGTAAATTATTAATTGGGCTGGTGCTTTAGGACTTGTATTTTATGCCTGGATTAAAGTAAATAATTGTATCAAGCACCATTTTAATCCTGACCTGTGAATGACATAAACTGGTCTGAAAATGACATTTATAGGATGTGGCTTTACACACAGTAGCTAGAGTGGGCTGCACAAGCACAGCAGCTCACTGAATACCTGCACAAAAGGCAACCAAAATCGGTGGAACCGCATTTACATCTGCAAACCTTTATATAGCTTTTATTTATTCACCAGAAAAATAATTTCTTAGTTAATTATCTTGCCTTCAGCGTTCTTTGAGACAAAAATCATGATTTGTGCATTTTTTGAAGACTGATGAGCATATTCTGAATTTTATTGCAAGATCAATTGATCTAACGCTTACATACTTGGGGAGGAAGAGGATGGTCAGTATTAGTAACATTGATAAAATTACTTTTTTATTTTAAAACTGTCACAGTTTAAAGTTGACATTTTTACAGTCGAGGCTTGAAGCAGGAAATTGGAATATTTCATTTATATTATTTTATAAAATAATTCAAAATAACGCAATTTACCCAACAGAATGGAGGGGAGGGAGAGGAGGGGAAAACAAGATAGAAAAAGGAGGGCAACCGTGGGGTGGGGTAAGAAGAAAACAGAGTTTGCATGTTTGGCATAACTAAAGAAAAGTAAATTGCTTCCTTTGTGAGAAAGTTCTCGCCTTCCCATGGACAAATCAAACAAAAGGTCAGTCAGCAGTGAACAGATAAAATCACAGGCCTGTTGTGATGTTAGAGAGTAAATTCAGAGGTAGTAAAATGAAGCCAAAATGCCTGACTGTAGGGGGTTCTCGCCTGTAAAGGAGCAATCGCCAACTCAAACACTGGCGTCTAAAGCAGCTGCACACTGTGACAAATGCATCTGAATGAGGGTAATCCTTGATATTTAAAATAAAGCACATTTATTACATTACTTTTTTTTAAATCTCAAAAAGTATACATTTTTTGCGGAATTATTAAAAAAAATTAACAAATTAAATCATTTGAGATAAATTGAAATTATAGATTGAATGAATTTATCATGGAACCAACACACAATAGCGTTATTGTGCACATATTGATTGGGTTGTTCAGATTCTGTTCTACAGGCAATTGCTGACAACATTGCGACAAAATACCGAACACTGAAGTGTATTTCTGATCTTCATTGCATCAGTGGGCAGGTAACATATGTATTGGATGGAAAATGTAATCTGAAGGTTTATCCATGACGTCAATGCTTCCCTATGCAGAAGGCTAAACTGACATTTAACGGCACCATCTTATGATGGCTTAATGTGTTCCAATATTCAATTAATTGGAACAACAATCAATACACCATTAAATTACAAAATAATCAGTTGGCACAGCTCTAACAAAAGAAAATCAAAATCTTCCCTTGTTATTGTAATTAGAATTCAGGGTTTCAGCCACATTTTCACTGCTCTGAATCTGAATTAGGCACTCCAAGTTTAACTCGTAAAATGTATAGTCTTATTTTAGCTAAATTTAAAAGCACAAATCCAATCTAATTAAAAGTAGGAATGAACAGTCCAATCCAGCACAGATATGAGCAAAATTCAGTCCTATTCTGAGTAGATTAACAAACCTGAAAACATAGCAGAACAATAATTGATCTTAGAAAAAAATAATCGATATTTAGGACAGCATTAAATTCACACTAGAATGTTTATACTGTTGTCCGTTACAAACACACATGGTAAAAAAGATTAGGCACACTGCTTTGTGCTAATCTTTTCAAAGGGTACTGTTAGAATGGTTAGATCACTGTGTTACATGGAACTAGCATATTTGGGGGGAAACAACAACAACAACAAGATTCCATTTATAAAGCGCCTTTCACGTCAGGAGGACGTCCCAAGGCGCTGCACAGTTGGGTCATGACCCGAGCAGGGGGGAAATGGTCAGGGTGAGGGGAGGGAAGGGAGGGAGTGAGGAGGGGGAAGAGAGTCGAGAGGGGAGCTGAAGGCACGGTCAAAGAGAAAGGTTTTGAGACCGGCCTTGAAGGAGGAAAGGGAAGAATCAACTGCTCAATTGATAGCTATGACAAAGCATATTTTGTTTATATGTAAATATTAGCAGAAGAGAAGGGTATAGAATTAAATAACACAGGAAGCACTGTAATAATTGCATCTCAGTATCACGTTGGGGATCATGTGCAATGTTATGGTCAAAGAAGGAAGAAAACCAGCACAGTCAAAGGGAAAGGACACAGGACAAACTAACTGACTGAGGGAAGACTTATATTCCAAAGATAATAATAATACTTGCATTTGATATAGCGCCTTATCATGCCTTCTAGACGTCTCAACGCACTTCACAGAATACACTGTAAAATGAATTGACTATATTTTGTGGGCAAAACTTTTATGATAGAAAACTTTTATGGTAAGCAGAAAATTGTGACTGTAAGCACATTGAAAGTTAAATGAAGCTGTAAGTCACTGCAAAATTGGAAACTTAAATAATAATCCTTGCATTTGATATAGCACCTTATTACACCATTGAGATGTCTCAAAGCGCTTCACAGGACATACTATAAAAAAGCATTCAGACACCCACAAGAAATATTTAAAAGTAACATTATTTTAATGTGTTGATATAAACCAATACATTAAAGCCATGTCTTTAAAAGCTAAAAATGTCACTTCATATAAGTACACAACAAACATTGGTAGTTAGATGCAACACTTGAAAGTCAAATAGCTGAGTGCCATGTGCACATTTTGTATATTTATAGATTTTACTGGATGACGCCCAACATTCCTTTCATAACGATCTTTACCTAACTCTGCAGTGATCTAGACAGTGAAATTCCAGTATGGTGAGGAGAAGGGATAGAAACATCTCTTAAGTTTGTGCATCACTTTAATCAGTCAGATGATGTTCTACGTTAATCAGGCCACATAACATTTTGGGACTGTTAAAGTCAGTTTTTAGTATAAACCATATATATCCAATTTGTTTAGTGAAAATCAATTAGTAAAAATCAATCGGTAAAATTTTTTCTCTGAAAACCCCACATTCTCTGACTTTTCTTTACAGATTCTGGGATGCACATGCATCTTCGTCCTACCAAATGGCATGCAAACAGCATGCTCACAAATATTTTTGAACCTTTCCATGGATTCAGATGTTCTCAGAGTAGTGTATTCAAATACGTACTCAACAGGCTTCACGACGTGTTCTTTGCAGTCAAGTACATCACTTGCACCAGAATCAATCACATTTGTTGCTAGCAATTTGAGAGTGAAAAGATTGTATTATGAAGTGTTGTGGTATTTTCTAACTAGCTTTAACATAGGCAGATAACCCTAAACAATAGCAGATTTAACTTCTTTCACCAAATGTACACCACATTTTCGACGTAAAATCAGTTTGTTGACACAAAAAAGACACAAAGAAATACCCACGTGTTTATTTTGTGGATAAAATACAACTTTAATGGATCCTTAATAACACTGCAAAAAATAGAAGAAACTATGTTCCATAGAATCCAAATAAGGCCTCCGGCTTGCAGTTAAGTGCTCGTTTCCTGCCTGCTCAAGAACTGTGGTGGGGTAGATAAAGAAGTAGCAGACTTGAACTTCAGCTAAGGTGTCCATTTTACCTTGCTGTCTTTATAGACCAGAGAATACGATGCACAAGATATGGCCTTCCGCCACCCAAGAGTAATCCACGTGAATCACATTTGCAACTCTTTGGTGTCTGTGGCCTCTTTACTCAGCCCAGATTTCTATGTTTACACCCTTTCCTCCTCTAATATCTTTATGACTCAGTGCTGTTTTGAATGTTAGAAATGGAACCAGAATAATATCTGCATAAATACAAGGGGCAGTTTTCTTAACTGACAATGCAGATTGAAGGACTGCACCACAATAATATTTTTTAAAAATCCCCAAATGTGAGAAAGCAGACGATGTTGAACTTACACAAAAGTTCACATTTATTATTGATCAAGAACATAGTCATATGCTCTGATAGACATCTATACATAATATTTCGATGATATTGTGAAATAGACACTAATATTGGTAACAACTATCTGAAATAAGAAAAAAATGATTAAGTGTGCAACACTTACTAGAATAACTGGTATCAAAGGAGGTTTCAGGTCAATATGGATTACAAAATGAAATGCTGCAGCTGGCTTTCTTCTGCCCATGCTAAGTTCATCTTTACGCACATCAGTGTCTTAAAATGCAACTTTGTTTTTTGTCAAAAACCTTCCTCTCAAGCACTATGTAGGAAGTTATTGAAATCATTTCAACAGCACTCAAGTACTGTACCTACTTTTGAAACTGTTCTTTATGTTACAACATGACTAATACTCAACATTGAGCATTTGGTACCTTGGAATACTCTCTGTTTCACAACCTCAGTCAAACCCAAAGAGTTGGATTGTGTAAATGGCATTTTCATTTGTTTTCTACCTGAACAGACGAGGAAAGGGAGAATAATAATATAATAATAATCCTTGCTTTTGATATAGCACTTTTCATGTCTTCTAGACATCTCAAAGCACTTCAAAGAATATACTATACATTTGTGGACGAAACGCGGCAGTCAATTGCACACAGCAGTGTCCCACAAACAGTCATGGATTGAAGAGCCCAATTTTATTATTGTTTTTTTCTTGAGGGATTATTATCAGGCGTGTGGAGTAAGGAAACTTGCCCAGGGTTTCGCCCTGCTGGGAATCAAACCCAGATCTCTCGCATGCGAGGCGAGTACTCTAACCACCGAGCTACAGGACTTCTCAACTTGCATAAGTTAACTGACTAGCTTCTACTAGTTAAGGTGCTAATTATCACAACTCTAATTCTGATCAATTACACTTTATTTTCCTCTGGTGAGAAACCACGTCCTCCAGTCAGACTTTGTGCGGAAATGATTATTTAACCTAAAATGCTGGGTGGGATTTTGTGTTTCTCAAAAGCATTGAAAAAAAATCTTTCTGCCTACAGTCTTGACATTACTGCCCCTCTCCTCCCTCCCCTATAAATGAAGATGGAATTCTGAATATAAAAATTGCCAATATTCAAATTGAAAAATATTGAGCACAACTCAAACTGTAGTTTGTATTTAATTTTTAAATCTAAAATAATTGACAGTCAATTGATGTCAATTTACATTAATACTAGACGTCAGTACTGACTGCTACTGTTCCATTGAAATTCAGCAAATGATGAAAGGTTCAGCCGAACAGCAAATGGAGAAAGGTCAAATTTTGATTAAAACCTGCTTGACCTTCACCTTTGCCAATACCAAAGGCTATTGACAATTTAACCTGAATTCATGCTGTTGAGAATTTCTTGACAAAATCAAGATCACTTAAATGAAAAATCAGAAGGCGTTTGCTTTTAGTGTTTAATAAAAATGATTATCAAACTCACAACATGTCACTATCAAGTCGAAGCAATCTTAGATTAAAACCCTTGTGACTAAAAATTTCAAATGATGCGATTTTCACTGCAGTGGTTTGGAGCACATGAAAAGCATTATAGGATTTGGCTTCATTTCTGAACACTAGTCCCCGTTTTATTTAAATATAAATTAAAGTTAAATAACAATTTATGCTCTTTATTGATTCTTGCAATCTTAAGTTAATTTGATATTTAAACCCTCATTTTCAATAAAATGTGAAATATATTAATTGAGTGCCAGATTACTATAAATCCTTTACAGAGCTGCAGTGTTTGCTGTGCTGTCCTGCAATACCAGGCTGTATTGATCAGAATGATTTCCCATGATACAAGAGTGAGAATAAGTCACTGCACTAGCACGACTTGATGTCATTAGGCCAAAGTTTCATTTCTGAAAACGTTCATTATTCTTCCAGCTGATGTATCTCTTTTTCCCCCTCCAGAAAAATATATCTGAGTCCACAATAATTGGAGACTGGTTTGCTCCTCTGATGCCTTTGTGGGTAAATGAACCAAATGATGTGGTAATGAGCCACACAGACCAGAGAGGTCCCAGGTTGATCCCTGATCTGTGTCGAGTTAACTGATGTCAGTTGGGACAACACTGATGGAAACAATTCTGGCTTATGGGAAGGAGAAGAAGGCAATCAACCAAGATAACCCAGGTCAGGTAGCCATTCAATGAGGAAATGGTCATCAATGACTGTGATACCCCCTCCCAAACAGCTTAATTGCATATCCACATACGAACAGGCATTCATTCAAAGTGTTTTCAGAGGAAGTGTGAGGTTTACTATTGTATATAATGCCATCCTAAAAGTGTGTCACCACTTTTAGGATGGTATGTGGGACAGTGGATACCCTTTAATGTATGTTTCATATTGTAAGAATATTGCTGCAAAGTAAAAAAAATTAAGGATTCCAGAGGGTAAACTGCCATTTTGGAAATGATATAAATATTTTATAGCTCTTCTCGCTTATTTGTCTAAATAATTAAAATGAAGTTTATATATTTGGAAATTGCCCAAATAGTTTATTGTTTTTATGGTGTTTTATAATGCTGTAATAAGAGCGCTCAAGGAAATTTACTCTTGGAGCCTTCGGGAGACAGGGTTTTTGTTAAAAGGTGACTCGGAACAGCTAGTTTCAAATATTCCTCATTGAATGCAGCATTGCCCTAAACCTCCGTTTAGGAAATTAAGGAGAAAAAGGGAAACGCTAAGCTCAGAACAGCTGGCAACAAATGGACTCCACTGCAAAGTGAAGCACCAGTTCCCAAACTGCCCCAAGCGTAGTTCCTTTGCCAAGGCAGTAAACAGCTTTTATCAGCAATAATGATGGCATAATCCCAGCTAAAGAGGAAAGTAACATATGGTAGCAGCCTTCCAAATATGATCCCAACAAAGTAGGGGGCATTTTTATTACAACGTCCACTTGCAGAAAATCTGCCAGTTTTTTTTTAAACAGGTTATCATCTTCACTGTTTGAACTGAATGTGACACTTGGGAGTTTTTAATAATGAGTTCATTTTTTTCTAAAGGGGTGGGAAGAGAATTCCCATCCCAAAGGATGTTAGACAACATAAACAGCCTCTGAACTATCCCAATGACATCCACAATAGTGTATTTTTATGATGGGAGTTTTATGAAGGTGACATACAGTTTCTTGGGCTTTCATTGTGCAGAAAGCTCAAACAGAAACTAGCTTGATAAACAGGGATGCGAGGTTGGTAAATTGCATGAGTGTAGTACTTAAGTTCACTGTGGGCAATGTTCATTGTACCTCTGGAGCTGGGGAATTTATTATCGCTATAACACTGTGCCACTGACAATGCATTTCACCAGTGTCCTTGGTTGCTGTAAGAGTCCTGTGCCCTATTAATCTTGGCATTTTAAATTTATCTTTCAAGACTGTAAAAAAATACATCTAGTGATTCCATTATTTTTGTAAAATGACAGATCATGCAACTATAGCAACACAGCAAGTTTTCTGCCTGTTAAGTGGTATCACCCCGATTTGAAATATGGATATTTACTGTATGTTATCCTGTCATACATATTTCCAGCATTTTTTCCACAAGTTGCACTCTTAAACTCTCTAGATTTGAACAATTTAATGACCATTCTCACTGTTCAAATTCACTGCAGAGTATTCTTGCCCTGCTTTTTTGGATGGATGGACAAACAATAGTTCAAACCTGTTTGATGTCACTCACTTTAACAGGTGGCATAACTGACACCTGGAACAGTAGGTTGAGACAAAGAAGTTACGTTTCCTCTGATCTAGTACTTCTAACAGGGATAAGCATCCAGCTTAGAGTAATGTATTTGGCAAGGTTTCTCCCGAAAAGGGAAAGTTTTCAGCTTCCCTTTGAGAATCGTATTAAGAAGCCTATTCCCCCGAGAGCCTCCACTCCCTCTCCAAGACTGGCCAATGCTAACCCCAGTAATTTCTCTATGAGTCACTGACATTAGGAGTATGGGAAAAAAATTTAAATGTGGCTATGATGCAATTGATGGTCATCGTTTTCTCTATGAGCATCTTCTGAAGGGCAGGGGAATCTCTGCAAACAATGTGGAGAGCATTGGAAACCCAGATGATGCTGAATGATGCAGAAGTGTTGTCAGTTATAAAAGAGCACAGCTTGGTGAGCACTGTTGATACTTTCATTAAAGGATAAGTGTGTCACTGCTGAAGGATCGATTCCCAGTTCTGAAGGTTTTTGTTATGACACCCACAGCAAGAACACGCGGCAGATAGCTTGGAGTCAATGTTTTGTTTTTAAGACAGACACCAGGAATGGCCTTTGAATTGAATTGAAATCCTGTAAAGGAGCATCCCAACAGAGTTGGAAGAAAAAAACATTCTTCTCAAAGAAAACATGTGGAAGTGGGAGAATCCCAAAATAGTGGCAGCAACAAAAAGACATACAACAGCCAGGAGGGATGATCTTTCATAAAAAGCGAAATACTGCAGATGCTGGAAATCTGAAATAAAAACAGAAGTCGCTGGGAACATGCAGCAGATCAGGCAAAATCTATGGTGATTGGAAAGTGAGTTAACTCATATCTACATCTGCGAAAGTGAGTTAACTCACTTTCCTCTCTCCATAGATGCTGCCTGCCCACCTGAATGTTCCCAGCGACTTCTGTTTTGACTTGGGATGATCTTTCATTGAGGCTCATGTCATTAACATCATGACTGGACAGACTTTCAAAACTATTTTAACGTTGTTCACACTGGTTATTCTCCCAGGTGGCTGCTTAGCCCTAACACTTTGGTAATTCAGGCGTTTAAGCAGCACACTTGGGGAGAGAGGATACTGAGATTCAATTCTTGCCTTTCACACTTATGAGGTTAATAAACAATACAAGTATCACATCTGAAAAATAAACTTCCTTAGGGGCTGGGAGGCAGTTACCGTTTTCCTGTGGGTTGTACTGGCTCTGAGGAGACATAGTTTGAAACAATCCCAAGGCATGTTCACGGTTTACGGTCTGGTTCATCAATAAGTCATGCAGGGGTGTAGATATGTCCTCATCTCTGCAAGCCAAAGCCTTAAGAGATAGGATAGTATAGTTGGGCAACTATTACGAAACCTAACAGTTTTTTGTGCTGGTAAACTATGTAGGTGCTATTACCATTACCTGTCCTTAATTCTAGTGCATAAAGATAGCTGAAACAAAGAAAGTCTGATCCCCAATTCCCTTACCAACTAATTGGAATAGCACTCCTATTTTAATGAAATGACGATTTGTTTAAAGTGAAATTCTGAGCAGTAATCCTCCATTGTTCAGTCCATAAAGAGTTGGAAATGTGCTCACAGATCAATGGAAACCAGTGTCTCCACTCATAAAGCACTTGATCTCTGTCTACACACTGACTGAATCTCTTAATTACATTCTATTAAAGCGTTCGTTGTAGTTCAGCTACAGGAAACTATCAGTCTCATCACTTGCAGCCATTTTTGGGACGTAGACAGTCAGCTTCAGATCACACTCATTGCTCGCTGCCTGCAAGAGCAGAGAATGCACCATAATGCTTGGATCGGTCTTTGAATCACTGACAGGAACGTTAGAATTTCTGAATGAGCCGTTTGCTGAAAGTGAACTTGAACTTGTTACTTTTTCTTATTTCAACTAACTGTCAGTCATTTGCCTCTTGATGTAGTGGAATTCTTCCAATTGACAGAATGTGAAACAATATTTCCCTATTAAAGAATTCCACTGACCTACAGAACATTTTTTAATTCATAACTTTAGTGTCATGTGGAAGATCCTATTTCAAGCAGCATTTAAAATTGTTTGTAAAGATATCAACTATTAGGTTTAATGTAATCCTATATGACCTACACAAAAGAAAAAAACTTATTAGGTTGAAGGAAATTAGTCAAATGGTAATCTGTGAGGTTAAATGTAGTGATTTGATTTTCCTCCAAATGTTGCTGCATAGTTAAAGGCTGATTTTTTTAAAAATCGCTTAAACCAAACCCATTTCACCAAGCCCTTCACAAGGGCTGCTTAATCTACCCATTGATTTTTCCAAAGCAAGGGCCATTCATTGTGTGTGACATTCAGCTGTTGGCTCTTTAACACCCTTCAACCAAATCAATTTCATATTTTTGTCAATGCCGCGATAGCAGAGTGGGAAGAATGGGAAGAGACTTTGTATGATTTAGCATGTCGATTTTCTTCAACTGTACCATCTCCATTTTCAGCGCATTGGAGTCCTGTAGCTTAGTGGTTAGAGCCCTCGCAAGCAAGAGACCTGGGTTTAATTCCGGGGCAGGGAGAAACGTTGGACAAGTTTCCTTACTCTACACACCTGTTTACCTAGCAGTAAGTCAAAACCCTGTTGTTAGTCAATTGGCAGATAGCTTTTCCAGGGGTAATAATTCCTTAAAAAAATAATAAATTGGTCACTCAATCCACAACTACATGTGGGACACTGCTGTGCGCAAACTGCCGCATTTCGCCCACATTATATAGTCAATTCACTTTGCACTACGTCCTGTGAAGCGCTTTGAGATGTCTCTAAGACGTGATAAGGCGCTATATCAAATGCAAGGATTATTAATAATATTATTTTCTTATGTATTAAAAAAAGGGAAAAGTGGCGGTGGTTTATTTGAAATAGTTTTTGCTTATTGGAATATTGCAGGTGCTTAATGATACAGTTAAAGGAAAGAAGATACTTTGGGGCCATTTCCCATGGTGGACACTGAAACTGTGTTGCTGGATAATCATTTCTTCTGATAAAAGGCTTTGCTTCAATCATCAGTAACACAATCCAGTATAGTGTCCTGTCAAATTGTCACCTCATCACAAACTAACTGAGTTCCTTTAATGAACAGGGCAGGCAATATTTTAATTATTTTCTTGTATACATTTTCAAACACTGTTTTACACATACAACATAAATCTATCTCCATTTACAAAAGCTATCTTTACATCCTATTGGAATATCCTAACATTGCCAACCATCACTTAAATGCTATATTTGGTCAGGTTTACCTTTTCCTCAATCTAATCAACGCGAGAATAGCAAATCCTGTATAAACACAATCAAAACCCTTTTCCGTTTTAATTAGATTTATGGAATTTAATTTGATCATTCTTTATTTCATTGCAGTTTGTCAATCACTATGCTTGGACACTCATTGGGAAACACAGCAAACATCCATTTTTGTGCTTAATTTTGGCTTGAATACAGATTACTCTGGGTCATTCAAGGTTTGTTAATACACTCTCCAAGTGCAACAAATGAGTTTTACTTCGGGAGTAAAAAAAAGCTGGAGACCTTCACATAACAATAAGACTTTAAAAAGCATTGTGTGGCAACGTCAGGTCTCAAAACCAAGCTCAACAGTGATTTCAGTGAACAAATTGGAGTGAATGCAGTTATTGAGTGAATTGGAGTGAATTGCAGTTATGAGTCGTCCTCCCGATGTGAAAAGGCGCTCTATAAATGGAATCTTGTTGTTGTTATAAAGAAGCACAGTCATCTAACTAGTTGAGATTCTGAATTAAAGAAGTTTTAGTTTTGATTTGTTTTAAATAAGCATCCCAAAGGAAGAACCCTTCAAAAGTACCATCAGTGCTTTTACTTGTGGCCTGGGGGAGTCACATTCCAATTATTGTGCAAGATAAACCTGGATAATAAAATTTCATTTTATACAATGCCTTACCAGTTAAATCATTTTTCTGTAAAATATAATGACTGCATATTGGAGGCAAACTCAGCAATTAATGTGTGCACACCAATGTCACACAGCCAAAGAGGTAAATTACCATTTTTTTTATTAGAGGGATTTGTGGTATTATTATTATTATTATTGATGATGATGATCAAAATACTGGGATTTTTTCCAAATAGTGCTCTGGGACCTTTACCCTTACACGTGAACAGGCAAGACGGGACCTCATTATAATGTCTTGTTTGAGGGACAGCAACTCCGACAATGCAGCACTCCTCCAGCACTGTATTGGAGGGTAATTAATGACTGAAACAGGTTACCAGAAAGTGGTGTTGAGTTCAGGACACAGGACTCATTTAAAATTAAAATTCCCGGCAGGGCGAAACCTTGGACAAGTTTCCTTACTCCACATGCCTGATAATAATCCCTCAAAAAAAATAAAAAATTGGTAATTTCAATCCGCGACTGTTTGTGGGACGCTACTGTGCGCAATTGGCTGTCGCATTTTGCCCAAAAATATACAGTCAATTCACTTTACAGTATATTCTGTGAAGCGCTTTGAGACGTCGAGAAGACGTGAAAAGCGCTATATCAAATGCAAGGATTATTATTATTATAAAATGCAGCTCAATGCTAAAATGGGTATGCTGGAAGGATTAGAATGAAATGGGCCAAAGGGCCTTGTTCTCCAAAAACAATCTTATGATTTTTTTGGGGGGGTTGCTTCTTTGAACCAATGATAATCATTTATTGAAATAAAAATATCCCCTCCATGTCCATTTCCTAGTTGTGTATGTTAAAATCTGGCAACAATTTATTAAAATCAAAAATCAAATCGATGTGGGGGAAGGGGTGGGGGAAGCAAGGAAAATGTTGAACATGGACTCCAGTCATTGGTGAGATATGAGTTAAGATTAAATCGTTTTTTTTACATAAAAACAAAAATGCCTTGCCTTGTGGTAGTTCAATCACCCACATCAATGAACACAATGTCTCAAATGGTTGCTGAGGCACGTAAAGCCCAGTAGAAATAGATTAGAATGAGATGAATATTCATTTTGGCTGGGGCAGTACTTCCAACAGAAAAGAACATTGTTCTACTCTGTTGATAATCAGGCACATCAGCAGCAGGCTTAATGCCAGAAACTGCACTGACATTAGGGAAGGAGAAATGGGGCAAATGCTTTAGGTACCGTTGAACCTGATACAGAGACATTTTTACGATAGCAATAAATAATCCTTGCATTTGATATCGTGCGCACGTCGCCGAGACATCTCAAAGCGCTTCACAGGATTTTAGTGAAGTGTAGTGACTGTTTTGTAGGTGACCATTTTTGAGAGAATCTTTGACAGAATACAGGAAAGCTTAGTAAAAAAAAATGAATATTGCAATATGAGACAAGTCCCACAATACCAAAATATCAGTGCTAGCTAGTTGTAAAAATATTTTTATTTGGCTATAAAGTGTTTGTTTTATTATGTTCATACTTAACAATTGTGTATGGAATATTAGATTGATATAAAATGCTTTGACATGATACACAAAGATATCTGAAGATTTCAGTTTCTGCTGCCAGCAGTTTAATGCACTTAAACTGCGAGATAATTTTTAGATAGTTCATATAGTTTTTTTTTAAATGTTCTATTTTCAGAAACATCTTAAGCCAATAAATGTCAGAGTTTAAGTTTCACTTGGTGTGACGAGATGAGGACAAACCTTGGCCTGGAACCTACATAGTGTAGCTACATGCTGGTCACTATTTCTTGTCAAGCCTGATTTATTGCCTTCTTGCTGTTCAATTTCACATTTTGTCCTTGTCATATCCCCAGCTCATGATCATTCTGCACTGACCCTTGTAGGGCAGGCAGGGTATATTGATAAAACAATTATCTGCTCTGCGTTCATTTGATTTTCCATTTCAATTACGGATTGGATGAGGGGAAAGAGAAAGATTGCTCCATTGATTTTTTCTCTCTCTTTCAATAGGAAAGAATTTCTTAGACCATCTTATCCATGTCCAGTAATGTGCTATCTAAAATATATTTTTTTACTGCACTGTTAATGCTATAAATAATTTCCTCCATTCACCCCTCCCCCCGTCCCCCAATTCTTCCACACGGGTGGCTGGGGACAGTACAAACCATGGAGTTCTCCACAGCTGCTGTCGACATTGTTTTGTGATCGACCGTCAGGTCCCTGCTTGCTGTTGAGCAATGCAGACAGTCATCTCTCCCCCAAGGTGGAAAATCCCATCGTGAGTCACTGAGTCACTCCACACAGCAGTTGAGCCGAAAACCGGTCAGTTATGGCTGAACGAAGGGATGCAATATTCAAAGCATCTATAAATTAATAGTTGTTTAATCAGAGAAAAACTATTTTGTCTTCAACCATGGATTTTGTAAATGCATTGAACGAACAGAAATATTTCTGAGCAAAATGTCAAAATCCAGCAGTATTGCTTGGTTTGGTATAGCACTGGCTTAATGCAAATTTCTCTCTGCCCTAAAATGTGCTTAACCACAGGAGAAATAACATTCCTTTCCCCCTCCCTCCATGTAGCAATTAGACATTATTTTTTCCCTGTAAACTGTTATCCATTAGTAGCAGGGGTGAAGACTGAACAAACAGCCAACGTCTTACAGCAACAGAGAGGAGTCTTTCTTCACTCAAATCGAAGTCCTAGCATTGAAACCATTGACAGCATAAACTGTTGATCATTGGGTTTCTTTTCAATATGTAACCAAAATATACAAATACACAGAATATTAATTTTGTAAAATAAGAATATTTATAGCCAGATAGCAATCGCAGTGCTCAAAATGATATTGAAATGGAAACAATTCTTTATGTTTGTTTTGCATGAAGATGGCCATCAATGCAGTTAATGTGCTGGTGTTTACAACTGTATACACATTCAAACAAAAAAAAGGCACCATTTTACACAAATAAATATAAAACATATTTTGGAGCAGTAGAATACAGATTCATGCTGTTGATTCCAAACATGTGTTCCAACTTCACTCAGGCTGTCAGGAAATTGGCAAGGCTCGGATAGTGAACAACAAATGCCCAAATAACTGGAAGGCAAGTCAACTCAGCACAGTATTTCCAGCAGTTACTTATGGGTCAATATTGGAGAAGTAAATCAACTACTCCTCCTTTCATGACCACAGACTTAAGGGGAAAAAAAGTTCTAAGCACTATCGATACTAGATTTCATTTTGTAGCAATCTATTGGTTTGTGTCATTCTGAAGCAACCATACCACCAACAGACGAAGGTTAAGAACCACCAGGCACATGCACCAACACTAACTTTTGTACCTAGGGTTTATTTACCAGCAAATCAATCATGGAATCACAATCATGGAAAAACATTGCCAGTTTGATTTACAAGTTACGCAGTCACTACACGTTACAGTAAATCCTGTGAAGTGCTTTGAAGCATCCTCCCGATGTGATTGGATCGCATCAAAATGCAAAGATTTTTATTTATTATGATTAGTGAACTAACTCATAAAGATCATGCTGCTTGCTGTTCAACAACAGGTACACCAAGCACACACTTTGTTTTTTTTACTAAACATTACTGGGTAGAAATTTCAACCTGGTCTTGATTTACACGATTTATTTAGCATTTCAGGGCTTCCAGAATTTGGCAAATTCGTAAATCCCGCTTTAATTCTGAAGCAAGTTCTCTGTAAATTCTAATTTCCATTCAAATACAGTCATTTAAAATATTTCATGATGACCTGATGAAATATTTCTCCCAAGCTAATAATTCTTTGCATATAATTTAAAAATTCACATGAAGATCATTGTTTGACTCAAATGTATTTTTTGGTCTCACTATACTATATTCTTGGATTATGGAAGAACACTTTTCTTAGATTTCTATATTTAAATTGGCCGAACGTCATGTTATTAGAACATTTGTAAACAATACCAAATTATATCTAAAAACTCTGATACCACACACAATTCAGATATAAATGTTTCCCCAAGTGTAATGTCTAATCTTTTGTTCTTTTTACGAACTCTTTTTATTCTCCAATTACAACAATTTTCTGTATTTCTGTGAAATATTTTTCACCATCACAAAACAAACATATAGGGGCGTCCTCCCGACGTGAAAGGCACTATACAAATGTAATTTTGTTGTTGTTAATTTAAAGAAAGTGTTTTTGAAAGAAAACATTTCAATTAAAATATTACATTATTTTAATTCCACTGTAGTGCTTAAATAATCATTGCTGTCGATATACAATTTGGAACAATTAAAATGTAGAAACTCCCAGGCATGAATTCACAGTACAATTTTGTAAAAAGGCAGCACACTGTCTGCATTTCTGTCATATGATTCCAAAGGTTTAAAAGGAAATTAGAGACTTCTTTAAATAGGAATCTCTTTATATCTAACCCAGGGGCTAAAATCTATATGACAGACCAAGCCCTCTATAATCAGCAGCTTCACTTCACATGAGGATAAGTTATGCCACTACGCTGATCACAATTATGGAAAAATTCAAAATACTTAAAAGCATGCTAATATATTATTTCTACTCAGTGATCTGGCACAGCCACAGTGGAGCAGAAATACTGCTGTACCTGCAATTCTTCATTATGGTTCAGTGCATATTACTGCTCTAGGGGATTTTCACACGGCTGACCTTAAGGAAGTTCAGCCTTTGATCAACGTTTAGTGTTCCTATAACAGTGTTTTGGAAACTGGTCTCAAATCAGGTGCCAATGCAGATCTCCCTAAAACCCTTGTCTTTTTCCAAAGACTGGATTACATTCTGCTACAAACCAATTAAGGTAATGAACTAGCTGAGGTAACGAACCATAATGATCTTTCTTAGTGTCATTTGTCTACTGCATTCCATTTATGAACTCTTTGCTCATTCATAGTCATTCCCTTTAAACTGGGCCTTAAAAATACTGTCGAAAATTTACCTCATAAAAACAAGCCATTTATACAGCACAATTTCACACTCTCCTGTTAAGTGTAAAAAAAAGACGTATAATTTGCTTGAAAAATTCACTGCTTCACAAAAAAGTAAATTAGCTTTTTACAAGTCAGACACTTAAAAGAATCTTCTGGTTTTAATGTTAACTTTCTTTTATTCTAAACAACAAAATCTTTCATACTAATGAAAATTCAATTTTCTCCTCTGTGCAGCATCAAAACTGAAATGATAATTGGTAGTTTTTCCTTCAAACAAATTCACACCAAGGAGCAATCTTACTGAAGCTTGTGTTTCTCCCCACTGCAGAATTCCCTGCACTTGATCTTCCATCTCAACACACTTCAAGACCAAAATTTCACTTCAATCTCACCTCATCTCTCCATACTACATTAACCCATGGCAATTGCCTTCCAAATGACCCCATTAAGCTGTAATTGCCTCAGCAGGTCTGCACTCTCGCTTGTAATTCTGTACCTCTCATCTCCCAGACGTTTCTCAGCATCATCTGATCTTCTGATTCTCTTCACTGAGCTCAGCTTATGACCCCTGCACCACAAACGAATTGGCTACGAAAAGCACAGCCCTATTGTTTTATTCTCTCCTCCTACTCTACCCCCCAACCCCCCCCCAACTCAGTTTTCCAGAACATCAAAATGTAATACACATTTAAACAAAAAAAATCCTAAGCAAAAAAAACCCTCAGAGCACAGCTGACATGAATTGGCATCAGGGTGATATCATCCCGGGGATGCCTATTCATGATCACCATCATTGCACTATATAACCCAAGTAGTAAGTTCAGAGTCTGAACTGAACCGATTTAGCAATATAGCCCAGCATCCTGTTTGCCTCGTTCATCGTTGCCTCACACTATTCTGACATAGTGAGCAATGAGTTAACTATTACCCCTAGATCTCTTCCAGCTTCTCCCTTAGCAGACTCCGCCACTGCCTCACCCCTCAGGCTGCCCAAACCCTCACCCACTCATTCGTCACATCAAGGCTCGATTATGGAAACTCCCTCCTCATCGGCCTTCCCAACTCTTCCCTTCACAAGCTGCAGATCATCCCAAACTCTGCAGCTCGTGTACTCTCGCGCACCAGGCTCCGTCACCCCATCACTCCCATCCTCCACCCTCGCCCGACTCCACTGGCTCCCCAACCCTCAGAGGATCGAATTCAAGCTCCTCGTCCTCACTTTCAAGACCATCCATGGCCTTGCCCCCTCCTACCTCTCTGTTCTGCTGACTTCCTACCAACCGGCCCGCTCCCTCCGTTCAGCGGGCTCCGGCCTGCTCCATATCTCCCACCCGACCCGCCCTATCATCGGTGGCCGGGCTTTCAGCCTCTCTGCCTCCACACTCTGGAACTCCATCCCATAGTCCCTTCGCCTCGCTTCCTCCCTTGCCTCCTTCAAGGCAGGTCTCAAGACCCTCCTCTTCAGTCATGCCTTCGGTCCCCCTCCCACCTCTCTGCCTTCCCTCAACTCTACTCCACAACTCCCCCATGCTCGGGTCCTAACACCAGACTGTCCAGAGCCTTGGGACGTCCTCCCGAAGTGAAAGGTGCTCTATTAATGTAATTTTGTTGTTGTTGTTCTATCCCATTCATAGAAGTACATTCTTCTTCTTCTTCTTCTTCTTCTTATTATTATTATTATTATTGTTATTACGTTCTGTATGTAGCACCTTGGATTTACTTGTATTGAACTTTGTTTGCTGGTAGACCTATGTTGTCTCTTCTCATTACACACTTCCCCTCAAATTGATATCTGCAAATTTAGCTCTCTTCCAATGCGTTTGAAAATCCAGGTCAATAATATATACAAAGAACAGAGGGGATCCTAGTATACACCCCCGAGGCACCTCAGTTAATACATTCCGTGCCCCTGCCCCCATTTTGACATAGCTCCCTAGAAACGACCCTCTGTTTCCTTCCCTTTAGCCAATGCTGCCTTACCCTTGATACCCAGTGATCTAATTTGTGAAGGAGCCTATCATTGGTAAATGTCAAACACTTTTTGGAAGACTAGATATACTACGTCATATGGATTCCCACAGTCAATTTGGGCAGTTTGTCCCGATGTTGAGGTCATCAGTTTTACTGATAAATTGCTCATTAACTGCATGGCTGTTTGTGGAACTGCGTGCAAATTTGCTGCCAAGTCTGCCAAAAATGGTCACTACAATCACCAGCAATTTCCTTTGAAAGATTTTAATGTTATGGGCACTATATTAAATGCAAGGAACATATCATTATTATAATACAATAGAAATATGACTTATGTAATTGAGCAATAACTGCTGATATGTAGAGCAGCTTCTTCATGACATTATACAGGAGCATAGCTGTATTCAATGTTTCAACATATCTGAAGTCAAACATGTAAAAAGCCGTGTGCTTACAATCTTCCTATGGTGGTTATGCAGAGAACAATGGATACCTAGAAACGATTACAAATTGTTCAAATGTTTTACACAGAGAATAAAGGTTCCCCAAGAGCGATTACATTGGCAGTAACCTCATTAAAGGTTCAGTTGACATCACTACAAGAGCAAAGCCCAAGTGGTATATAACGATTACCCGAGTACTGGAATTAGATTATACCTTTGAAATCACTTCAAAATATACATTATTTTTGCAAAACAGACTGAAATCTTGTGGGGATTTTTATTTCATATTGATTCAGTGTTTTTTTTTGCTTTTATTTGATGGTGGCTGGTATCACGGCAGACAATGACAACTGATTGTTTTCACCCTTTCTCCTTCTTTCATGAATGTGCTTAACTGCTTTTTCCTTATGCTTGCAATTATATACTGTAGCACTTAAAATATTGAGTGTCTCACAGAGTTTTTCTGTCATGTGTAGCGGCTGTTAAATCATATACGAATGTTGTGGCCAATTTTCAGCAATGACCCACAATGAGCCATGAAGGGAATAACCAATTTTATCTGAAGGACTGTTGGCCAGGACATTTGTAAAATTCTCCTCTCCTTCTGAATGTACATCACATATATTACATACTGTTACTTCAGCCAAATAATCAGTGCATCATTTGAGAGCTTGGTGGGGGCGAGCCTTGGTGGGGTCGCGCCCACCAAGAGAATAACATCCAAACCAGATATTCTCCTCACCCAAAGACTGAACAACTGTCAGGGTCAATAGATAATGATCAGGAGGAGGAACCCTGATGGATTTTCTCCTCCTAACCCTTGCTTCTGCTCAATATATAATGACAAACCACAAAGGGATTAATAATTATGATGTAATTACTTAGTCTATGAAGGGATAATCCACAATTGAACATTGGGTAATATCCCAGCCAGTTACAAACAGAGCATTCAAAGGTGAAGAACCAAAACAACTCTTGTATTTCATTAAATAAATGCAAAAAAGCTCAAAACTTTTAGAGTGCCTTGTAAATTATAAAATCATCTTTACTCATGAAATAAAAAAAGATTACTCTACCGTTTACTACTGTACACCATTACACATTTTTCACCAGTTCACTGAAGTGCTAATGTACTACCCTGCTTTTCTAGAAACTTTGCACTTCCAAACAAATTTTTTTCCAGCCAACTCCAATTTCCAACTGCAAACTTAGCCAGCCAAATCAATGGGAATGATGTGGGTTAAAACAGATAAAATTACATATAAACTTTAACAATGTTCACAGTAAAGAAGCAAGAATCTGATGAAATCACAGTGAATTTTTCCGTTGAAACATTATTTCGGCACCTCAATGTATAAGACAACATTACCAGCAAATAATTTTTTGACATGAAAAACATGGAGGGAAAAAAAGGAAAACAGAATACTTTACATTGCTTTAAGTGGTTAGATTACTAGATTCATCTTCCTATCCAACAATGTAGAATCGTATTGTTTATGAGAGGGAGAGTAATTTGCTTCAACATCTTGCAAACATCAGAATAGTAACCATATGCTTGGGTTATAATACACATTGATGTCAGTACCTTTCCTGTTAATACAAGTGACAGACAGTACCTCCGACAAAAATCTGTTTTGAACACGTGCAAATTATTCCTACATTGGGCAGAACAGATGTAGCACCATTGCAGCATTCAAAGAAAAATCTGAATTCATGCAAAAACTTGCATCAATTATTTTTTTCTCTCACCAGTCAATTGGAGAAAGATAGACTCTGGGTAGTATTTTACCTAGAAATGTTTATATTCAATTATTAGTCTTCTCCATTATTCCCAATTTTGAACAAGATTCATTTAAAACTATCAGTGTGAATAAAATAAATAATATGCCCGTATAATATAATAATATAATATAAATAAGAACTAATTTGGATGCAATATCATTTCTAATGATATTTCTAATAAAGTCCAACTTCATGTCATTTGTGGGAAAAGAATTTTGTACTTAATTTTGGATTCTCCAAACAAATTTAAAAAAACAAGCATACACAATTGTCACAAATAATACATTAGATGAGAAAATATTCCATACTTTTCTTCAAAAGGGTTTAGTAATCTATCATAATAATTTTGGCTATAAATTTCCTAATAGTACCAAATTTAAATGCAGAATTCAAATAATTCTACCTTTACATGATAAAATTATGTAAAACACTTAACAGTAAATCCATTCCTTTAAAGTGCAGAGCTAACAGTAATAAATTTTGCTTTCAGTTTTAATCAGGTTTCATGTCTTAAACGTGCACTAGACAGTGAAGCTAGACACCATGCCTCCCAACTTTGGTTCACCTTTGGAATTCCACAAGGGACACGGTGTCAAGACTGTTCAGGTTTTTTGATGACTGCTGCATGGGTAACTAACGTGTAAATGCAGATATGTATGGAAAGCGATTCTGACAGTGATGTATTGCAACTGGTACCAGATGTCGACAAGGGACGCTCGGCCAGGCACAGGGGGTTACATCGCTACAGAGCACTAGCTCCCAACCAGTCTACTATATGATCAGGAGCCAGTCATCCTGCTATCATAGTCTCATTACATCAATCAGCACCCGTTTACCCCACACATTCACTTAATACTATCTCTTTTTTTTGCTTCAATATTATGGGAAGTAGAAGCAGTTTCATGCATTCCAATTGCTGCTCCGATGGGAATTTCCATTTCATAGACCCAGCCTTTCTCCTTCCACTTATAACAAAGCTTTGCACCAATCTAAAAAGTCTTGTGGGATTTCTTAAAGCTATCACTTAAATCCAATACAACACTCTCTGTTTACCCATTGCTTGGGTTGTTTAACCAGCAGGTTTTGTAAAATTACAAAAGAACCCAAAAATATATGAGAAGAATTTTGATATAAAAAAGATGTCAACGGAGTCCGTACAGCTCATTGGTTAGAGCGCTCGCTTTGCAAGAGAGAGACCTGGGTTCGATTCCCGGCAGGGTGAAACCTTGGGCAAGTTTCCTTACTCCACACGCCTGATAATAATCCCTCAAGAAAAAAAACAATAAAAATTGGTCGCTTCAATCCATGATTGTTTGTGAGACACCACTGTGCACAATTGGCTGCCGCATTTCGCCCACAAGTATACAATCAATTCACTTTACAATCTATTCTGTGAAGCGATTTGAGACGTCTAGAAGATGTGAAAACGCTATATCAAATGCAAGGATTATTAACTAAATAAAATCAAAGACTTTACTTGCCCTTCCTTTCTGCTATAAGCATGAATAGACTCAAGCCAAACCCATATTAACATTAAACAAAACTCTTCAGAAGAACTTTGGCAAGGGAATTAAAACAAGCTGTATTATTGGGAGGATGTATTCCATGGGCAATTAACTTCGTAATACATGCACATACATACAAACTAAAATAAGATTCTAAGATTCAAAGTTTTCTAATCTTCAGGCAATTTGTTGAACCAGGATATATACCTTTAATGAAAAGTAGAAAGTCATAATTCTTAAGTGGTGCGACAGAGAGAGCTGCTTTACTGACATGTTTATACTGTCCATCGATTTAGACTGGGTCTGTAAACCTAAGACCAACCCACTGAATAGGACAAGTGCTCCTAAAATGTGCGAACACCATTAAGCTTTTCCAAATTAATGCTAATTGGTTATTGACCAAATATAGATTGAGCAAGTCTCCTGACTCCCAAGTGTCACACACCAATATAATTAATTTAAACTCTAAGCTGAATAATATTTTAAAACATCCAACTCATATTTGCTGGTAAGCAGAAATACTACAGTCAAACTGTGCTAGCATGACCATTAAATGTGCAGCAGAAAACAGCTTATATTTAAATTAATTGAAATGGAAAAGCTAGTTTTGTGAGTAATAATAGCACTTTGTGATTTTTTAAACAGAAATTCTACATAGTTCTTTGTGGCACAATTTCAAAATAACTACAGTATTAACGCATGGTCCTTATTTAATCACTGGCTAATTTACTCCCGACAGAAAGTAAATTCCACTATTTTCTGCAAGGCTTTATGAAATTGCCATCATTTTTAATTAATTCTTAATTAAAATATATTACACCACAGCTTCTACCCATCTCTCTTGATATTCTAACATAATCAATTCAGGACCATTTACATATCATTAATTAAAAGCCTTCCTCTCTCATCCTTAAAATCATAATGAGGCTCTATTTCTCATTAACTGCCTTTAAGGGATAAAATAACAATACAGCCTAGAATGGATAGCAAATTCCAAAGAGGTGAATCCGCTTTCAGAACTCAAGACAACTACCTGATAATATTAGCTCAACAAAGTTTTTTTTTACATATTGCTCCTTTTGCCTAAATGTTGGAAAAAAATGATCCTATTAGATAACTTGTATTTCTTCTATCATGAAACACCCTATTTTTCACCCAAAATGCTAATCAAGTGCCATCTATGCTAACTCCACTCTGTCTGTAGCATATTTTTGGCTCAGTAAGGTTAGTACAAACATAGTGTCTAAAATAAATTATGACATAACAGAAGACAGACGGACCTTTATGTTAAAGCTCAGCAAAAAGATTTCAGGAAACATTAAAGAAAGAAGCAAACAATTTAATAATTGCTCATAATAACTGCCATTTCCTGCTGCGACATCTCTGATAGTTCACTAGTTCATCTCATTTCTATAAGGCCAGACCTGACCAAGTGGTCCAACATTGATAATTCTACAGGTATCCTACACGTATAATTTTGCTAATCATTTGTTGTGTTGTGAAGGCATTGCAATGGACAACAACAACTTGCATTTACATGTCACCCTTCAAGAAGTATAATATCGTGAAGGGGGTCAGACGCTAAGCAAGGGAGAGCAAAGGGGAAGAGGGAGGCAGCTATAGGCAAATTTGTAAAAGTAGTCTTTGAGGCAGGACATAAAAGTTAGATAAAAGGAAGGAGTTCCAGAATTCTAAAGGTTTGGCACAGTAGGGCAGAGGACAGGGTACACACAGCAAGCCCAAGCGAGGGGGGGAAGCTGGGGAGTAGGATAGGGAGAACAATTGGAGAGATAAGGAGGTGGTAAGAGCATAGAGGGATTATAGGCGAGGGTGAGGAAATCAAATCAATCCGCTGGGAGACAGGCAGCCAGTGGAAGTTGGCAAGGACTAGGGTGATGGGTGTCGGCATTAGGTATGGGTGACGATGCTGGCGGCAGAGTTTTGAATAAGTTGGAGATTATGGTTGGTGGAGACCAGCAACGAGTGCATTAGAAAAGTCTAAGGACTAAAACATAACTTTGTTCTTTCCTTCTCTCTTAATTCAGACAAATCAGATTCTCATCACTGTAACCAATCATTTGCAGGTGCAGCACCACAACTTGTCAAGACAACCTGTCTCAGCCTTCGCATGTCAGGCAAAATCGCTGCAGTTGTGTTTTGGCCTGTTGACAGCAATTTATTTTGACGCGCTGTCACAATACCAGCATCCTGGATGCTTTGCACTAAGGTGCCAACAAGTTCTGCAATACTTTTGCGCTACCAGATGCCACAGGTTGGGAGTGAGAATACTGACACGGTTTAATGATTTTTTTTTCTGTGTGTTCCATAGATGTTGCAGTATGACTGCCTCCCTAACCAAGGCATGCTGACAACTAAAACTCTACAACACAATGGTTTTCCATCAGTAAAGGATACTGACACAGTTTGCCAGTGTCAAATGCCAACTTGAGACATGTCACTCAAAATAACATATTGAGTTTTAAAATACATACAATAAAAATAAATTTTTCACACCAGCAAATGTAAAATGAAAAGTTGATTTTCTGTTAAATGTGATAATACAGATTAAAATTGTACTATATAAAACAGAGTCCTGAAGTTAAGTCCGTCCAACATCAGTGCATTAAAAATATTTGATTCTAATAATAAGTACAGCTCTGTACTATGAAATAGCCAAAAGACATAGCAGATTACATTTAGAATAATGGATAAGTAGGAGGTTAATACAAGTCGTATGAACTCTATGATCGTGTTACTGCCTTTAACTGCATCCTACTTATTAATCACACACTACTTCCCAGCTACTGGCTAAATGACAACTTACCCCAGGCCTCTTACCAAGCCAGAGTATTCAGAAAGTGGCTAAAAATGTGGAAGAGCTACTTGCAGTAATTCACCATCTAATTTTTTTGGCCTCTTCACCTCCTTCGGGTGCAAAGTACAAGATCATAGTACTAGGAATACAATATGTAATGATAATAGTAATCCTTGCATTTGATATAATGCCTTATCAGTTTGTTGAGATGTCTCAAAGCACTTCATAAGAATTTACTGTAAAGTGTATTTGACTGTACTTGTAGGTAAATGCAGCTCACATCAATGAAGCAAATGAACAAGTGAATAAGAGAGAAACTCTCTCCCAATTATGTTGCACCACAGCATAAACTATTGAATGATTGTAGAAACTTTCTGCAATAATGCAATGGAGGATTCGGATTATCGTACGTTTATCCGAATAACAACATTTTATGGAACAACAACAAGATTGCATTTATAGAGCGCCTTTCACGTCGGGAGGACGTCCCAAGGCGCTGGAATCGCTTCATATGTATTCACTTCAAGCTCAATAGAATAGTAGGCAAATGCTCTGCATGGGGTGGTATTGTGCCATTCGAACCCATGAAAGTTCCATTTTCAAATGTTTATATCAGCTGCATTAGTTACCCTAAACTAATGTAGAATTGGGCCACAACCATTCAGGCAGCAGGTTACAAGTTCATGGTTGTGCAACAGAATTTCAAGATAAACACAAGGAAGAACTTCTTTTCACACATGGAACATGTTGGAAGGATGAAGAAAGGCCCAGTTGCTGGACTCATTTAAGAAACGGCTTGAGACCACAATGGGAAGAAGATGCAGTGGGTATTTCTGGAAGGATGAGATCAAATGGGTCATTGCATCTCGAAGCACCAAAGTACTGTATCAGCATAATGACCCCGTTACTTACACCATAAGAGATTAAGAGGTTATTACTCATAGCTATACAAAATATATTTATAAACTGTGTCACAAGTTGAGTTATAGTGCTATTCACCATAGTCTTGTCTAAAAAGGGAATGCTCAAATTAAGTGTTAGTTTGATTCAGCTGGCAGCATTTTCACCTCAAGGTAAGGTTGTGGGTTTGAACCCCACATTGGTGCTTGAGCTCCTCGTCTATGCTAACACGCCAATGCACTACTGGGGAGTGCAGCGTGATTGGAGGTGCTATCTTTCAGATGATAGGTTAAACAGAGGATCTACCTGCCTATTTTCAGGTTACTGTTAAAGATGTCATACCACTATCTCAACAAAAAAAGTTTCTCTCTGTATTCTGCCCAATACTCCTCCAAATCAATTGGTCATTCATTCATCTCATGGCCGTTTGTGGAACCTTGCTGGCTGTTGCAATGCTTCTAAAAGTATTACATTCATGAGATTTAAAATTATAATTAAGTGACAGACAGGTGAAAGGTACGAATAGGTACAGTATTGGAAAAAATCTTATTACAACTGATTTGATTTGCATTTGCGAGGTATACACTATCATGTGGCATGTACTATAACATTTATAAAGGTTTACATTGGTAGTGGTTTATCAGTTTGTATTTCATCAGGCGTAGATAACATTTGTGCATGCTGATATTGTCTCAATTACCAAAATAATTAGACCTTGCTGAAAAGCTACTGCAGCTTGAGTAAAAGCTTGAGTAAAAGCACCACTTGAAATTAATTCTACTTCTCTGCATGTATGCATTTCAAACCCATCATTAACCAACATTATTCATTTGAAAGTAATTTTATATATTTTGTGAGTGGTGAGTGAAACACTATTACGATAAAATCCATATGATATTGGATACGCAAGTACTGTACAACATTCTAATGCAAAATAAAAAAATTAAAGCAACCTTTTACAGAACTAAACTCAAGTTATTTTCCAAACAAACCTTTCTGTATACTTTGAAAGTGGTAATGAAAAAACAAATATTGTGTATTGATTTGTACCTAGTTCTTCCACTGACAATATATGTATTTGTACTCAAATCAAAGAGTTACAGTGACATTTTATAGTTCTTATTGTGTTACGGAACAAACTAGCCTTGCTTTAATGGTAGATTTGATCAGCTTATACCTAAAGCTGTCTGGACAGTTGCTAAGCTGCCAGTATTACTGCTGGACTCTGCCATTTTTTAAAAAAAACAGCATGTGCTTAGCTGTTATCATCTTAATGACAGTGAAACATAGAAACTCCTGTTTCTGTGTTTCTATGATTTTGAGCCCTGTGCCTGTCCCTCGAGTTGTAGAGTTACTGCACTAACCTGCTTTCAGAAAGGAAAGACTGAATGACTGGTTTGTTGTCAGCTGTTAGGTGGGAATTTGTTGTACGTAAATGAATGTGGTGGCAGAACGAGTGAGGGCCGACGATTGTTGCGAGATTTACGGAATACCCTTTCTCAGCTCTGAAAGTAACTGATGTAGAAGTATCATTGAATCAGGCAGCACAGGAAGCCATTTGGCTCATCGTGTCCGTGCCAGCTCTTCGAAAGAGCTGTCCAAATTAATCCCACTACCCCACTCTCTCTCCATAACCCTGTAAATTTGTCATCCCCAAATATCTATCCACTTCTGTCTTGAAAGTTGTTATCAAATCGGCTTCTATCATCCTTTCAGGCAATGCATTCCAGTTCTGAACTCGCTGTGTGAAAAAATTTCTCCTCACCTCCCCTCTAGTTCTTTTTGCAACTATGTGTCCTCTGGTTACCGACCCACCCGGCAGTGGAAACAGTTTCTCCCTGATCCCCTGTCAAATTCCCTCATAATTTTGAACATCTCTATTAAATCTCCCTTTAACCTTCTCTGCTCCAAGGAGAATAATCCTCACTTCTGTAGTCTCTTCTCCTAACCGAGGTCCCTCATTCCTGGTACCATTCTGGTCAATCTCCAATGCCTTGACATCCTTCCTAAAGGGTGGGGCCCGGAACTGAACACAGTATAACGGTTCATCGTAACTTTCTTACTTTTGTATTCTATGCCCCTATTTATAAAGCGGAGTATCCTGGACTTTTTTTAACAACCTGTCCTGCCACCTTCAAACATTTGCTTATGTGGACCCCCAGGTCTCTCTGTTCCTTCACCCCCTTTAAGATTGTACCATCAGCTTATATTGTCTCCCCTCATTCTTCCTCCCAAAATGCACCACTTTGCATTTCTCCACATTAAATTTCATCTGCCACTTGTCTGCCCGTTTCACCAGTCTATGTCCTCTTGCAGTCTGCTACTCTCCTCCTCACTGTTTACTACTTTTCCTAGCTTTGTATCATCAGCAAATTTGGAAATTGTATGCCCTATACCCAAGTCCTGGTCATTTATATAAATTAAAAAGAGCAGTGGTCCTAATACTGACCACTGGGGGACACCACTATATGCTTCCCTCCAGTCAGAGAAACGATCATCTAGTCTGTGCTTTCTGTCCCCCAGTTACGTTTTGTATCCATGCTGCTATTGTCCCTTTAATGTCGTCGGCTGCAATTTTGCTAACAAGTCTATTATGTGACACTTTATCAAAAGCCTTTTGAAAATCCATATATACTACATCAACTGCACTACCTTCATCCACCTTCTCAATTACTTCACTAAAAAATTCTTATCAGGTTTGTTAGACAAGATTTGCCTTTGACAAATCTGTTTTGGTTGTGCATTATTAACCCTTTTTTTAAGTGAAAATTTATTTTGTCCCAGATTATCGCCTCTCGAAGGTTCCCCACTACTGACGTTGTTAGGCTGTCTGGTCTGTAGATCCCGGGTTCATCCTTCTCCACCTGTTTGTACAGGGGAGTAATATTTGTAATCCTCCAGTCCTCTGGCGCCACTCCTCTGTACTTTCTATATTCTGGTTGATTATCTTCTGTATTTTGGACCTGACATTTATCATAAGCCTACTTTTTCTGTTTTATTTTAATCCCAATTTCCTTAGTCATGCAGGGAAGTTTGGATGCCCTAACTTTCCCCTTCGTGGGAATGTATTTTATTTGTTCTGTCCCCAAACTAGCTCCTCCTTGAAGGTTTCCCATTGCTCATTAGCCGTTTTACCTACCAATCTTTCTTTCCAGTCCACCTTGGCTAGAGCCCTCTTACAGTTGAGTAGCTTCACCTTTGGTTGTTATTTGTCCCTTTCCATAAGTACTCTAAACCTTTACACTGTTATTTTGCCAGGCTCTGTTATTCCCCATTATCACTATTCTATTGGCTTTACACCTTTCTGAAATTTGCTTGCAGATTTGCTCCTATATCTCCTTCCCACTATTTGGTGGTCTGTGGTATACACTTATAGCGTAACAGCTCCTTAACTCCAACCAAATGCATTCTGTTTTTGAACCCTCTAGCACATCGTCTCTTTCCAGGGCTGTGTCTTTTATCAATACTACCAACCGCCCTTTTTTTCTTTTCCTATTCCTCCTGAATACATTGTAGCCAGGAATATTCAGCTCCCATTCCTGCCCTTGTTTAAGCCACATCTCCATTATTGCCACTACATCATAACCCCATGTGGCAACTTGAGTCTGCACTTCACCAATCTTATTTGTCAAAATTGATTCAGTCTGCTATGCAGTTTCCCCCCATCTAATCCTTCCTTTTTCAGGACTACTCTTTATTGCATTGTTATTCATCTCTCCCAGTCCTCTGTGTAACTTGTTTCTCCTTTCTGATGTTACATCCTGGTTCCCTTCTCCCCTCAAAATTAGTTTAAACCCTTTCCCATAGCAATAGCTAACCTCCCTGCGAGGACATTGGTCCCAGCCCTGTTCAGGTGTAACCCATCTACTTTGTACAGGTCACACTTGCCCAGAGCTGGTCTCAATGTTCCAGGAACCTGAAGCCCTCCTTTTTGCACCATTTCTCCAGCCATGTATTCATGTGTTTTATCCTGCTGTTCTAATATTCGCTTGCATGTCACCACCTTTGAGGTTCTGCTCTATAGTTTTCTCCCTAGCTTCTCAAACTCTCCCAGAAGGATTTCAGCCCTTTTTTCCCCCTACGTCATGGCTCCCAACATGGACCACAACTTCTAGCTGTTCCCCTTCCCCCCCCCATAGAATGTTTTGCACCTGTTTGGTGAAGTCTTCAACCCTTGTACCAGGGAGGCAGCACATCATGCGAGACTCACATCTGTGGTTGCAGAAATGCCTATCTATCTGTAGTTTTTCTCAGAAATTCCATCCATTTGTGTCACAGCCTGTGTATCTGGGTATTTTATGTTCTACCTTCACCTCTGACACAAGCCGTCAAAAAAGCTTTTTTTTAAAAAATGATTATTTTCAATTACTGAAAAGCTGTTTTATCAGAATGTCAAACCTGTATTAAGCGTTTGTGTGTGGTGTAATTGTCACTTACACAGCTCAGCACTGAAGCAAGTTGTAGATGGTTTCTATGGTGGATATTTTCATGGGTTAGACCGTAAGCAAAAAAAATGAGATCACTCAATCCACAATGGCTTGTGGGACACTTCATTGCGCAATTGGCTGCCGCGTTTCGCCCACAAAATACACAGTCAATCCACTTTACAATTTATTCTGTGAAGCGCTTTGAGACGCCTCTACGAATTGATAATGCACTATATCAAATGCAAGGATTATTATTCTTAATGTACACCGAATTTACATCTGATATTAATCCTTACACACAAACATTATCCAAATCCCTGTATCAGATTCCATTTTTAAAAAAATAAAAGTTAACCATTTGTAAAGATTCTAATATTTATGCTAAAATGAAAAGCATTGTTTTTGACAAACGTAGCTCCATTCCTTCCTAGAATATGTAGATTTTTCACCTGCATTTTTCCATCCCATATACTATGACCACCTTGTTCCCCTGATGGCTGGAGAGAGCTTGGAATGTCAAGGCAATAGTGTGCTTCTTTTCCTTGTTGCACACAAAATGTGAATTTGTTTACAAAGGTATAGCATTAGCTAATGATGGGTTTGAAATGCATACCTGCAGAGAAGTAGAACTCTGAATTAAGTTCGATAGGAATGGACAGCCTGCTCAATTCCCCCCCTCCACCCCTCAGAATCTCTTGGGTCACCCCAGCTGAGGTCAGATAACTCAGCAAAGTTCAGTACCTAATCACATAGTGTAATTACAATTTATTCTTGAATTTTCTGTGGGGTCTGATTCTGGGTCTTATTTCTCCCAATGATTCTATATTCATGCATCCACACAAATTTTTAACTTCACCAAATCACAAAGATTTAACAGTCAGTATCAGTGAATACACTGAGCTTTGCTCATTTATCATCAACACCCAAACATATGAAGAGGAGAATGCAGGCTATGGAGGCTACAATAGTACCATTCTTTAATCAATTAGAATCGTACATCGGTATATATTAAGTTTAAAAATCCTATTACTTTGTGTAATGCTCTTGAGTTTTAGGTCTTTCTGTCAAGAAGTAGCAGAAACATGGAGTCACTTGTGCAATATCATTATGCACGCATCCTTCAGCAGCACTAAGTCATTTAAAAGAAGGAATTTTATTTTTACTAAAGCTCAATTATTTGACATAACTCAAAAATTGTCTATCTCACTGTCAGACTTAGATATTAATCTTGCTATTTTGTGATTTACAAGAGTCTACATTGCAAGAGACAGCCATTTCCTGTATAGAAATCTAGAGCATGAATGAATATTTACAATTTTTTTAAAGCTGTTTTAATCAAATCTGGCACCAAACCATAAATAAAAGGTCCGAAAAAGATCATAGAAGCAATTATAGAATATTACAGCACAGAAGAAGGCCATTCGGTCCATCGTGCCTGTGCCAGCTCTTTGGAATAGTTACCCAATCAGTCCCACTCCCCTGCTCTTTCCTCATACCCCTGGCACCTTTGTCCTTTTCAAGTACCTATCCCTTTTGAAAGTTGTCGCTGAATCTGTTTCCACCACTCTTTCAGGCAGTGCATTCCAGACCGTATCACTGAACTAATTTTTGTACCTGCCCCAATGTGTATTGTATCTTTAACTCTTTGTCTTCATTCTTCTAAATGTAATTTTATTACAAAACAAATCCCATACCTCATCACTGGAGAAGTAAAGGGTTAAGTAAATCAAACTGACAATACAGTATTTCACTACTGCTTCACAGATGAAAACATAGGTATGCATCACATTTTAAAACATGTTTTTTAAATAATGAGCAAAGAACATTTAAAAACAATTTCCATTATTTGCGGTTACCATGAATGTACATGTGACTATTGCTTAAATGACGCACTGAGTAAACTGTTTCACCGATAATTAAAATATAGCTCTGGAACTGCAGGTAATAAAAGTTTACAGCTTTTTCTGACAGACTTGAGATAACAGAATAAAAAGTCCTGGGATGCTGTGCCTACCATTGCTTCTCACACATCTGAACAGCAGTGGTATATCTTTTAGCATACTGAAATCAATCACAGATTAGATAATGAAATATGCACAAGCCTTTTCCCAGAACCTTTGACAAATCACACACAATCCTAAATCTTCATAAATCACGATTAAAGACAAGGATATCATCACCAACACATATATCTTTTCTAGCCTGACCTGAAGACTAATGAGAAAAGCCCTGGACTATCTCCTCTGATTAATTAATTCAAAATGTCTGCCGTTATTCAAATGTGAGGCTGGTGTTATTTGAATAACTCTTGACAGCAGTGCCTGAAGATATCATCTCTGATTTGCAAATCTGCATCTGCACTGCTGTAATGGTTCCTATAACAGTGACCTTAGAAGATGCTTTGTTTATGAAGTCAAAGCTGTACTAGCTAACGGCACTTCAGAAAAAAGAAGAGATGGGGGGGGGGTGGAAAGAGAAAAATAAAATTAGGTTGTGAAACCCATTGTCCACAATGAAATAAATCAATCATGGTGACAGAAGTAGGACTGAAATGAGAGTCTGAAGTGAACAAAATATTCCATGTCAGCAAAACCACTCCTGTCAGAACCTACTCTTTAAAATGTTGCTAAAACATAGAGTGACAAATGTCCTTTCGCTTTGTTTGGTTGAAAACATGGTGAAATCCTAACTTTAAGATAAAATGATTTTGTAATTAATCTGATTTCTTAGAGGGATAGGATGTGATAACCGCAGGATTTCACAAAGGACATTGCAAATGGAACTGGAAAGGAGGGAAGAAGCTCAATGTTATTCTGGAGACGAGTAAAATCTAATCCCGATTCAATATTTCAAAAGGTCTAAAACAAAGTTATGTTGGGATTCCAAGTAAAACAAAAAAAATTAAAATGCCAAGTTCAGAAAAATGGTAACAAATTGTTATCTGAAATATCTCCAAATAGGATGTTGATAACAGTCTGCTATCTGCTTTGGAAAAACAGTAAAGCAACTGTCATGCTGGTAGTGCCAAGAATCATGACAGAATGGATTATTAATAAGTGACTTATCCAGAGAACTATATTAATTTATGTCTTCCTGTCTGGTTCAAAAGACGGATCAAGCTTTCCACATGCGCGGGGGGGTGGAGGGGGAGAAGAGGAGAAGAGGAGAAGAACTCGGGCAACAGAATTTTTTTAACATAAGGAACAATTTATCCAGGATGTTGTTGAAATAAAGAACTTCTGTTTATAATTGATGAGACTGCTTATTGCAAAGGGCCTCTGTAATTATTTAAAATTCTTCCCAATAAAAAAATCCAATTTTGGAGAGATAACTGCTTAAATTTAATTTACAGTAATTTTGACAAACACAGAACAGAGAAACAAAATAGCTGTAATGTACTGCATCTGACCTCTGCTTTCGGAAGAGAATAAACACAGCCTTCGCTTTTCAATCCCCATCAAACCAGAGAAAAAGGAGGGCCAGCATTCTCCTGCTCACAGCCATTAATCATAGCTTTCGCTGAGCAAGTGCGTATTAATTTCTGTCATCCCAAACATCATCGAGTATTGTTACAGCACCATTTGCTCTCATTCACTACCAGTCGTTACCAGTTTTTCAACACTAAGCTGAGACAGAGGGAATGGTGTGGATTTCAGTGTTAGAGGCCTCTATCCCTAGGGTGCTGACACCAATTAAGCCATTTCAAGAAGGAACGAGAAAGTCCCAACCCTTCTATGTAACAAGACCCAGCACCTAATATTGGCATTTTGCCATTTTCTATTGCCTCTTATACAGTATTAACTGAACACACTTTACTGATTAGCATTCCATTTTAATTACACTTTCTTTCCCAATTTCTTTCACTAAACTACTACTATGAAATTCTAGTCTGAATGTTATGGACCAGAAAGCTTAAATCAAACAAAAAAAGGCAAATAAAGTGAGATTAATCAAAAGTGACATAATCTATTTTAATAAAGAATAACAGAAGCATTTTAAAAAAGCTTTGCGAAAAAGTGCA